>NW_026000037.1:6492984-6600763 GCF_001458135.2 Marmota marmota marmota
CCTTTTTTTTTTTTTTTTTTTTGTAGTTTCTAGCTTTTGTGTTCCTGCACAGAAAGGCTTTACCACACTGATTTTAAAAATGGTTCTGTTAAAAGAATGCAGTGTGGCATTCAACAGTTTAGAGTACTACACAGGACTGGACGAAGAACACACAGACAGAGGTGGTCAGAAGAGCACTCAGGGCTGCTCAGTACACTGCTCCTGCTGACCCCACACAGGAACCCGCAGCCCTTAAATCCTTTGTTTCAGTTAGTTTCTTGCCAATGTGGGACATTCTTTCTAAGAGCAATGTCCAGTTTTTAGAAGAAAAAAATTAGAAAAAAAATGGGAAAATTGGAAAGCAGTCAGAGAAGGCAAAGATAAAGATGAAAAAATGAACATATGTCCTATAAGAGAAAATTTATCATTTGGTCTCATTTAAAATAAAAATAAAATCAACTCTAGAGCAGAAATTCTTTTTGTGTATGGGGAGAATGCTAAGTGGTTACTTCTTACCTTCCAATAAAACAGAATGGAAGGAGAAAAACTTTAAGTTTGTTACCAAAAAAATGTGAAGCGGTAATTGTCAAAACATAAAAGAGCTCTCAAAAAGAATGGTGGAAACTTTGCTACTAGTGAGTTTAAATGTCAGCAGGAACAAGTTTTGGACTGTTTAGGTTTAATTCTATCAGGAGGGAAACTTCATGAGATATCACATGGATTATATAATTAAGATTCTATAATTATACCCTTTTCACTGTTCAATGCAGGGTGGTTGGTTTTAAGTAGGCATTTTCTTTACCATATTTCTTTAAAAGGTAAATGTGTTAGCCAGGAATGGTATTGTACACGTAGAGGCCCAGCTACCTGGGAGGCTGAGTAGGAGGATCACTTGAGCCCAGGAATTGGAGGCCAGACCGTGTAACATAGCAAAGCCCCATTTAAAAAAGGAACATAAGCTTTAAGTATTAATGATACAGAAATTAATTTAACATATAGCTGTCTAATTATTAAGCTCTATTTCATCTTTCAATAACTGTATGACGGAGGTGTTACTATCCCATATCAAACAGGAAACTGATTAGGAAGCTGAAATTGCCCAGTCACATGGCTTCTTAATGGCACTAGGCCACAGTCTTCCTATGTAAGAAAAATACTTATTTTGATAGAAACAGTATATTCATACTTAAATATAATTAATACTATGGAAGCTGCATTCTTTTTTGTTGCCTATTGCTCCATCCACCTGTCCATCAACTGCTTCTAGTCTCTTCGTTACCACTGAACAGGTCTCACTTCATTCCAAATAGGAGGGAATATTGCTCCGACAAATGGCCCATTTTATGTATTTATTTATTTAGTGCGGGGTGAAACCCAGGGTCAGGTGCACACGACGAAGGTGCTCTACCACTGAGCTACCTCCCCGACCTCTGACCTCTGGCCCATTTCATTTATATGATGTTATAAGATGTATTATG
Source organism: Marmota marmota marmota (assembly GCF_001458135.2). Lineage (NCBI taxonomy): Eukaryota > Metazoa > Chordata > Mammalia > Rodentia > Sciuridae > Marmota > Marmota marmota. The sequence goes on from NW_026000037.1 coordinate 6,494,442, forward strand.
AGAAATTATTTGATTCATGTTCCTATTCTATTTCCCATTTGACAATTTTCATATTGTATTTTAGATTTATTTGGTTATCCATAAATGTGCATTAAATACAGTTCACTTGTAAGTGAAATAATTTTTCCACTTAAAGCCAGTGCAATATGAAATATTTGGAGCAATCTTATCTATCTGGGGGCGAGCATCTGCCTAGGTTTAGACAGACTGTGAGTCTAGTGCAGTGCTGACTAGCAGGCCCTTTTGTGGTGGCAGGAATGTTCTGTATTCATACCGTCCACTACGGCTTCCCATAGTGATCCAGGCTACTGAGCTCTTGAAATCTGGCGACTGTGACTGAGAATCTCAATTCTTAATTTTAATTGATTTAAATTTAAACAGTTGCCTATGGCCAGCAGCTCTCATTGGATAGTGTAATTCGAGATACAGATGACAACTGGATGATATTAAGATTTATTTTTGTTTTTAAAGTTCACTTTTCAATCACGAGTATTAAAGGGACTAATTTTAAATACATTAATCAAGTGAAAATAAAACTACTAGCTCTAGGGAGGTCTGAGCATGTCCACTATGTCTTAATAGTGATCTACTCAAACTGTTTACTATTTGGGGATAATGAGCATGCTCCCTACCTGCTGGGAAGCTGAAGCCGCTCTCTCTTCTGCCTGAGTCAGACGCCTTTGAAGTCTGTTGGCTTTTTCTTGATGCTCTAGAATTAGCTTTTCATTCTATTAAGAGAAAACATAAAACAAATTAGAAAGCCATATGTGACATGGAAATGTTTTGTGGAGAAAAATCTGTGTTGAGAGCCACAGCCAAGTCGGGGTGGCACCTGGCATTTTGCCAGAGGGAGTGGTTGAGAGGTGATGCCAGCGAGCCACTGAGATGATGATGGTTAAGTTAAGCTGTGTATTCAGTTGTATATAGACCTTTGCTGTCTGGCAATAGGGCGGCTCCTGCTGCCTGGGCCACTACTTTGGAGTTCTGGTTGAGTTCTCAAGGGGTTCCGAGAGAGTGGAGGGTGAGGGTGTTCCCGGGGAGCATGTGTGGAGAGTGCCGGTGAGAGTTTGGGAATAAAGAGTTGCTGTTTGAACCTGCAAGTGCTTCTTGGCGGCCCAGTTATTTGTGCCCAGCCAGACTGAGACAATCTGGACATCATATTCCCACTTAAAAATAAAAGATAGTATTATCTCCAAATTTACATTTTCCAAGATATGTGCTTCAAAGTATAAAGCTGGTTTTACATTCTTTATAAATTGTTTTCTCCCCTTCTATACCACCAGAAAAAGCAAATTAAGAAATTCAAAAGCAAAGTGAATTAGAAGTTAAGAGCAAGACTTTCAGTTTTTGATTGGTTAACTTGAGATGCTAGATCACTGCTTCAGAACCACCTGGAGAGCCTGTGACCTAAGGACCATTGGGCCTTAGCACCACAGCCATGGAGCAGGGGTGCATCCCTAGAACACCTGGATTCTGCAGGGGCTCCTAGAGTCAACATGCTGAAGTCTGAACCCCCAGTCCCTGTGAATGTGACCTTATTTGGAAAGAGTCTTTGCAGATGATTAAGATCTGATCATTATGACAGGCCAGAATCCATATAACTGATGTCACATTATAATGGGAAATGACACAAAGGCAGACATGCATGCACAAAGGGAAAACCATGGCAAGACACAGAGAACACGGCCCCCAAGCCAAGTAATGCCTGATGCTACAGGAGCTGGGGGAGAGGCATGTCCAGATCCTCCTTCAGAGCCCTCAGACGGGCGATACTGCCATTCTGGACTCCTGGCCTCCAGACCTGTGAGAAAATAACTTTCTGTTGTTTACACTCCCAGTTTGTAATACTTTGCTATGGCAGAACTACAAAGACAGCATCAATACCAAGCTGTCACTGATTTTAATGTCATGCAGACAAGTTCAACTAACCTATAATTAAAAATATGTTTGCTCTCAGGGCAGGGGCTGTAGCACAGCGGTAGAGCGCTTGCCTGGCATGTGTAAGGCACTGGGCTCAATCCTCAGCACCACCTAAAAATAAAGATATTTTGTGCCCATCTACAACTAAAACAATATTTTAAAAAATGTGTTTGCTCTCTTCATACTTACCTGCCTGGTCACAGTACATCTAAAAAATTGTTTTTTGTGCAACTAGAAATGCTAGACAGTTTTTCTGGCATTTATCTAAATTGAGAGAAAAATATAAGCCCAATCAGGAGTGGTTAGAAAATGCCTAACAAGTCCTAGCATACAAATGATCAGAGTGAATGCCATGCCTAGTAATAGAAAACACTGAAATAATGGATTATCCTGCTCAAATAAACTTACTTTATTTCTCATTATGCCCAAAAGCAAAATTAAATTTTATGGAGAACTTGGTTGTACCAATTTACCAAGATGTTGTGCCCAGCCAGACTGCGGCAAAATAGGTACTCTAAAATTTTAAGAGGTACATCATACATTAGAGAAAACTTGAGGAATAAAATCACATCATTTATAATAATCATTTTCATATTTCTAATTAGACTATATATCATGTACATTCATCTTTGCTGCTGTCATAATGGCTAAGAAACAGTTCAGACTGTAAATCACAATAAAAACAACTGTTCCCACCCCCNCTTAATTTTTATATTGTCATCTTTGCCCCAATGTCTACATTAAAAATTTTAAAAGTCAACTTGTATTTCTAATTTTGTCTTAAATGCAACATATCATTTGCCCTGAAGAAGATTCTCTCTTTGAATATTATCAACATCACTATGTTGAAAATATTCATTTTTTCCTTACTTCATTAAACAGATTTCTGGAAGCAGGAATTAAATTAAGGACATTTAATAACTCTTCCTAGTTTTCTAAGTTGCCGATAGCAGCTTATATTGCCATGATGCTTAAGAGCCATGATGTCACTGTGGCTCCTATAGTAAACTACAGAGGTGAACCACATCAACCATTAATGAAATTCTAACAAACACACTCAAAATTTGAACATCCAGTGAAGAACCAGAGCTCTGGAAAGTTTCAGTTATCAAACAGAAATTGTTTAAGTTTTTAAAGCCTCAAGGAAAAAATAATGAACTTTTGTTATATTTAGTTTTAAGATATCAATCTAAATGTATATTAACACACTCCAGTAAACAAAAATATTTTCTGTGGGTCTTTTGTGATGGATTAAAACAAAATGAGGGAAATGGATTAAATAAAATAATCTTAGAAATGCATAGGAATAATGAGAATCCCAATAATCCTCTGAAACAATGAACAAATGACACTATGAAATGAGACTTCTACCTTTTATCATCTACAGGTGATGAATCACAGACTTTCAAAGCTTTTATCCACATTACATTATGGGTGGACTTTTAAGATTATGGATGATTTCTATGTGGCTATTTCCAGGTAGAGAATTAATTTGGATTTGGTGTAGATAAAATTCTTTAACACATGTATCAAGCTGCAGTAGAAAGTACTTCCCAAGGGAGTCATTATCTTACCTCAGCTACCTTTTCATTTGCCATTTCTAGCTGAGAAAGCAGCTCTTGGGTATGAAGTTTCTGTCGACTCAGCTCACTCCTATCAGAGAGAGAGAGAGAGAGAGAGAGAGAGAGAGAAACCCATTAAGTAATTTTTCCAAATCTAAAATTGAATCTTTATCAGTGAGACATATATTCATGTTTCGAACAAAAATATCATCTTGATGTGCAAAATAAAGTCACTAATAGACCACATCTGAAATTTTTAATTTCTTTATTATATATTCTAGAGATTAAATGCATGACAATGTAATATACTTAATACTACTAAATTGTACACTTAAAATAGTTAAGATGGCAAAGTTTTAGTGATACATATTTTGTCATAATTAAAAGTTTTATAATTAAAAACACAACTTATCACATGGACAATTTTGTTATATATATATTTTAGCATAATAAAAAAAGAGCAAAACAAAAATTATTTTAAAGGCATAGAAGCATTAAGCATTAAAATACTTATAAGACCTTAAGATAAATAAAAGCATACTCATTTAAACAGATATGATATTTGTTATTAGAAAATTTCATGAGTAATTGTGTTTCTTAGCTACGGTGTGCATTTTTTATGTTGGCGGAGGGAGGGCCTGGGGATTGAGCCCAGGGCCTCAAAAATACCAGGCAAGCACTCTAACACTGATCCACACTCCCAGGCCCAGTAAGCATGTTTGAGATTGCACATTCAGTGCTTGACAGGGGAGTTCAACTCTAGAAATTTAAAGTAACATGAACTTCTCCAATGTCACTTTGGTATAGTATATTCAAGACTGGTCTTGGTGGTGTATAGACTGTATTTTATTCATTCATATCCTTTATGCTTCATTAGCTGAAATCATCTGTGCACAGAACTGCTGTGGCCATCTTTTTTGTTTGTTTGTTTAAAGTATAAGAATTATATTGCTTTTGGTTAAAGATCATTTCAAGAGTCCCAGGTGAAGAGTAGATACAATGTATTCTTAAAAAGTAGTCAGAACAGGGCTGTGGCTCAGCAGTAGCACACTTGCCTGTCATGTGTGAGGCACTGGGTTTGATTCTCAGCACCAAATATAAATAAATAAAATAAAGGTCCAACAACAACTAAAAAAACATTTTTTAAAAAAGTAATCAGAACCAAGATCAAATCAACTTCTTAGTATTAAAAATGGTTAATTCAGAATTGGCTTCTGTCCTTTGACCTCATTTGTACTTCTTAAATCATCAAAAAATTTAACAATTCCAAAATAACTTGAGCTTTGGTTTTTTCAAATAAGCCACACAAGCAGCTTAAAACTTCAGTCTCTTAAGTGTCCGATATTTGAGTGAAAAGTTAAAATTAGAAAGCTATTTATGATAAATATGTAGGCTCGAGAGAAAGGTTATGTTGCTTACTAACCAATTATAGTAAGTTGCTGAACACCCCTTGCGGCTGGTGCAAGCAGGTGGCAGTAAACATGCGTGTCGCCGTTACAGAACCAATGTATTAAAAAGATGACTACTTATTCCAACTCAGTGGCACTGACTGAGGAGTGAGCACCTATCACTGCCTCCATGCCAGCAAACTCAAATTTTATTTTAGCTTTATTTTGTGGTGATGACAAGACAGAATAAATTGTTGTGCTTTATTTATTTATTTATTTATTTTTTGGGGGGAGGTTCCCGGGATTGAACTCAGGGGCACTAGACCACTGAGCACATCCCCATCCTTATTTTGTATTTTATTTAGAGACAGGGTCTCACTGACTTGCTTAGCACCTCACTGTTGCTGAGGCTGGCTTTGAACTTGTGATCCTCCTGCCTCCGTCTCCCGAGCTGCTGGGATTATAGATGTGCACCACCGTGCCTGGCTATTGTGTTAAAAATTACTGCCTCCCAATGAAAGAAAAAAATAAAACAGAAAAACCAAAATGACTAAAGTGGCAGTCATCCATGCCAACTGTAACTAAAGGCAAAAACTAAACGCATTAGTCCCGATGGAAAACCACCTGTCAGCACAGCTGAGATCAGAGTGAAAAGTATGGCCCCTATAGAGCGTCAACCAATGTGCAGTTCACAGAAAACCGGAAAATGTCTCCTGCAAAATCTGATGCTTAAGCTATTTACTTATTACTCAAGACAACTGTCTCAACGATCCATAGCAATAAATTCCCACAAATCTTATAATCAAAAAGATCAAAATCATTAAATAAATATACACTTGACTTTTTGCCTTTATAAATATTCATCTCTTTGAATAATAAGCTGCTACCACTGGATGGTGAACCACCTTATTATTCATCTTCATATGTTTATAATTTAGTATTTAGCAGCAGAGCTTGGTGATGGGGATGGTAACATCCAACACATTCACAGAGCTTCCTATCTGCTAGGTACTGCTTCCGGTACATTCAAAGATTGAATTTTAGTGAGATCCCATTTTTACATATGAGAAAATGAATTAACAGAGAAATTTAAAAGTTAAGAAACAAGCAAAGGTCATAAAGCTTGTTAGTTGTGAGGATTCAAAAACTTGATACTTTGAATCTAAAGTCTGTGCTTTGAATAGTTTTTTTTTTTTTTTTTTGGTGCTGGAAATTGAAACTGGGCCTAACACATTAAGCCTGTGCTTTACCGATGAGCTATAGACCCTACCCTGCAAAGCCTGTGCTTTCAACCACTGCCTGAATGGCAACATGGCAGGCAAGGACTAAGGGTTTGCTAAATGGGTAAGTAAGTGTGTGTGAGTGTGTGTGTGTGTGTGTGTGTGTGTGATTCTAGGAATATAATTATTTATATACTTACTTGGAAACCGAGTAAGTTAGATCCTTACTTCTAACTTCTTCCCTAAATTCTAGTCATATTCAAACTTACTGTGTCTAATAGTCAACTTTTCATTTTGTCTTGCAAACCTATTTCTCATCATGCTACTTAATTTTTATATTGTCATCTTTGCCCCAATGTCTACATTAAAAATTTTAAAAGTCAACTTGTATTTCTAATTTTGTCTTAAATGCAACATATCATTTGCCCTGAAGAAGATTCTCTCTTTGAAAAGTCTTTCACATCTACTTTCCATTGCTATTCAGTGCTCACATAACAATGCAAATTCTTAGAACTTAATTTTTAGATTTAATGCAATGGCTTGGATATAAAATGTTCCCTGAAAAGCTCATGTGTTAGTTTGGGAATGTTCAGAGATGAAATTACTAGATTATATAACTTAATCACTGAATTAATCCATACATGGATTAATAATTTGAATAGATTAGGCAGGGGGCATGGTTAGAGGAGGCAGGTAGTGGGGGCAGGCCACTGTGTCCCTGGCTCCTCACTTTCTCTGCTTTCCAGCTGCCATGAGTGGAGAAGATTTCCTTCTCTAGGCCCTTCTGCCACAATGACGATGTTCTGCCTCATCTTGGCCCTAGAGCAGGAGTTGGGCTGACTATGGACTGAGACTGCTGAAAGAGTGAGCCCAAAATAAATTTCCTCCTCTCGGTGATTACTGTCAGGCATTTTTGTTTTGACAATAAAAAGCAAACACACTTGGGATTTTCAATTTCAAGTGAAAAAATATATGCTAAGCAGGGTTGGGGATGTGGCTCAGTGCTTGAGTGTCCCTGAGTTCAATCTGCGGTACCAAAAAAAAAAAAGAAAGAAGTTTTATTCTTTATTGCTCAACAAACATTTACTGAGGAGCTACCAGAAAAATATTTTAGATAAGATTATTTTTATTTATTTATATTCTACTTCTTTCTACAAAGAACTTGAAGTATTTAACCATTTCCATCAGTCTTAGGGCTGTCTTCTGACTGAAATCTTAGAAGGTATTAAAAGATGAAGAGAGGGGCTGGGACTGGGGCTCTGGTAGAGCACTTGCTTAGCATGTGTGAGGCACTGGGTTCGATTCTCAGCACTGCATATAAATAAATAAAATAAATGTCCATCAACAACTAATAAAAAATATATATAAAAAAAGATGAAGAGATAAGCAACTTCCCTAACTCTGTCCCAGGACTTTCCTGGAGCCTGTCTGTAGGTACTAGTGACTCCCTCATTTCTGTCAGGAGATTTCATTGAAAGGATAAAGGAAAACCCCAGAGGGTGAATCAACTCTGTATGGAAGTTTCCTCTTCACTAGAGAACATAATTGAGAGTTCTTTGTATCATATGTGATGGAGGATAAACATTAAATACAACTTTCCAGAAATTTTCATAGTGGCATTATAGTTGAAATACTTGGCAAGTAAAGCTTTATATAACCTCTTCCGTGGAAATCTTTGAAAACAGAAACAGTCTTACCTATCAGGGATGATTTACGTGTAGCTTGCCAGAAGGAACAGAGATAGATGACATTTCCAATTTCTACGTGACATTATGGTACTTAAAGAATTTAATATGAATGTAAATGAAACTGTGCCCAATTTCTCTACATTTTCTGGCATAGTAAAATCTTCTACTAATTTAAAAGTACACTGGGAAGAATGAGGAGTCCCTTATGGTAATCACTAGAAATTGTCTAGCTCATTAGTGTCCCAAACATTTTTAGTTCACTTATAATGATTCATGTTTATGTGATACAAAATCCTAATCAGGTCTATAGAATATAATTTAGAAAAATAGTTGCAAAACATAATTTCTGGGTAAGTAAATGTTGGGGTTGAGTAAATAATTTGAAAACTATTATGCACTCACATTTATTAAAACAATAAATGCTTTCTAAAACACTAAAATTGACATTGATAAATGATCCCATCAGGCCATTTGTGGGTTGTCAGGATTGCAGAATGCACTCCAGAGAGGACCCCACTGTCCTGTTTGCAGTTTACTTCTTCAGTTTCACTGTGGCAATGCTCCACGCAGGTGCGGTAGGCAGAAGGCCAGAGTCCTAATCTGAGACCTGTGGATGGGCGTCAAGTACAAATACCCTGAAATCATGCAAGATTTCGTGTGCTTACTTACCTTTTCTGGGAAGAGGTCCACAGATTTAGTCAGATTTTTGAAGAATTCTGAGGCCTAAAGAAGGATAATGTCCAAGACTTTCCCCTGGATTTAGTATTTTTTTTTTAAGGTATAGATACACTGTTTCTTTGTTCCATATCTTTCTTATACAAACTACATCCATTACTTACATTCTACAATTATTTCCACTTTTGGTTTCTTTAATGTGGTACAAGAATTTAAAAAGCACTTGGAAAATCACCTCAGTGCAAAAGTCTTCTAGATTTTTATAGCCTTCCTTTTATTCTGTTGGAGTTGGCTTGCCTACACCTAATTCAATTGCAAATCCTTCAAAATTTTCTACTTATTTGATCATTTTTTTCATTTTATATTCATATATATCACTGGTTCATTTAAAGTTTAAATTATGTGTTTCCAAAACAAGTACAACTAGCATAACCTGGTTTAGAAACAAACCCACTGATGCTTGTTGAATGAGAGGAAGACTAGAACACTACAGTGCAATGGATGAGGGAGGGGGTGTGGCAGGAGCTGGGGTGCAGGGGAGGCGGGAGGGGTGTGAGTTCTCTGAATAGGTAGAGGATGAGGCAGGGGCTTGGAGTGCAGGGGAGGAGAGAGGAGGTGGGTGCCCTGACCTAGGTAGAGGATAGGTAGGGGTGAGGATGGAGCAGGGAGAGAGCCGTGGGCACTGGTCAGCGTGATACACGGAAACTAAGTTCACTGTTTAATGTTATCAGATGATTAAGTGGATACCAGCTCACAGTAACCCTTTTCTACTGGACTCAATCTTTACTTCAAGGCTGCAAACTATTATTAATCTCACGTCATAAGTAAAGGAACTGAGATCAAGTTATTGAATGTCCCTAAGGCCCAGGCAGTGATTAAAAGAAAAAAACAAAAACAAACAACAAACAAACAAACAAAAATGGGGTTCATACACTTTAAATCACAATGTTTTCCCAACTAAACCATACTGCTTTTCATCTTAAGTCCAATCAATGACAAGAGGTGTCAGTGAAGCATCACTCTGATGTGATATCAAGACCTAACAGGCAAAATGATTTTCTGAACAACAACAAATGTAACCCTAAAAAGTGACAAAAAGGGTAACCTTTAAAACTGATCTCAACTTTCTGTATGGCTTTAAAGGACCTGATGAGGAGAAAAGGAAATTCTCTGCAAGGTTTCCATTCTTTTTTCACTCCACTAGTAAACAATACCACAGGCTCAAGCAGGCGGGCCATCTTTAGGCATGTCAGAGTGCTTTAGGACACAGTCCCAGGCTCCTCTCTGTGCTTTCCCCCTATAGCAGCTTATCTAGCACATGCCTATAGAGAACCCCACAAATCTGCACCTGTAACCTGACCACTGAGCATCTCACTTGTATATCTGACAACCTACCTGACATGTCTGCTAGGAACACTGGTAAGTATCTGTCCCAAATGGAAACTACTGAACTGTTCTTTTACCAGTTCCTTCCATCCTAGTAAACAGCACTCACCCAGCTGCTCAAGCCACAAGCCCAGCGCCATCTTTAATTCTTCTTTTTTCCTCATCAGCTATATCTGTTTTATCAGCAAGTGCTGACCTACCCTCTCTAACATATTTCAAAACTCCCCACTTCTCTCCATCTTCATTGAAACAAGATTCCCCACCACTCTCACCTGCCGCCTGGGCTTCTGTGGTGCTCTGTGTACATTCTTCCTGGCTCCACTTCTGCCTCCTCTAGCCTACTGGTTAAAAGTGGTCTTTCAAAAACCTGAGGCTGTTCAAATGCTCCAGTGATTCCCCATTATAGCACTTTGGGTTAAAATAGTCTCAACTGAATATTTTATTCGAAGTAAATAGAAATATCTTACTAAAAACAGCCTACTCATGCTCTGACCTCTGCTTCTTAGCTCTCCCCCTTTACAGACTCCTTCTCCACTCACCGTCCTCTCCACACAGGTCTGCTGTGCCTTAACACTGGGCCTTTGTACCAACCCTTCTTCCACCTGCACAGATACTTTCTTGACTTTTTTTTTTTTTTTGTCTATTTGATTTCTTCACATCTTTCAGGTCTTACTTTAAATGGTACTTTTTCAGACTACTTTTTCTAAAATCGTCTAGATTTTAGTCTCTCCCAGTCTTTCCCAGTTCCTCTAGATCACCCATTTACTTTCCTCACAGTACCTAAAACATAAAATTATTTTTTTTTACTCATTGATTTATCTTCTTACTCTTTACCTCTCCCTACTAGAATGAAAGCTCTGAGTCAGGCATGGTGGCGCGCGCCTATAATCCCAGAAGCTCAGGAGGCTGAGGCAGGAGGATCGTGAGTTCAAAGCTGGCCTCAGCAACTTAGCAAAGCTCCAGCAATTCATAAGACCCTGTCTCGTAATGTCTGGCAAATATAAGGGGGTTTTCAACCTGGGAAAATTTTTGTTTATTCTACAGAATCAGCTGACTTGTTCCTTCAACATTTCCAATTTCCCATGTCATGCTTTTCCAAAGTTTTTGTTAACTACATGTTCCCATGGCAGAACGAATGAGCTAATTCAGCGACTATAATTTTCAGAATAGCCATCAAATGGTGTAATAAATTTGGGAGACCACTGCTAGAAAAACCAATGCATTCTAAAGCTTTTTGGGTACAGATTATTCCTAAGAAGCTTATTTTTAAAAAGCTATTTGAAGAATAAACTCAAGGTTACAAAGTAACAGGTGACACAACACCACCAGTTTAAGTGCTTCTCTTAGACTGGGAGAACTACAAAGTTCCTTATGGAACACACTGAAACAAGTGCCTGTCACATGCCACATCCTGAGATGAGGGGGAACAAGATCTACCAGGAACACTGGACGATTACCAGGCCTGAAACACAGGCAGTGAACACTAGAGTCCATGGTGCACACATGGGACACACACGCAGGATTAGGGGATTAGAGCTGTCCGTCAGGGGAAGGAGGTGTTTACACTAGGTATGGAAGATAAATAGATGTTAGGTGGACAAAGGCAGGGAAGGAAAAGAACAGTGCTGCAGACAATTGGATCCATGTGTGAAGCCCAGGAAATACGAAAGAATGATAAATGTAAGAGACGGAAAGAAATTCAGTGTGACTGGGACACAGTGTTACGGGGGAGGGGCAGAGGAAGAGCTGGAAATGAGGGATCACAAAGGATTTTGTATGTCAGGATAGGAAATAAGATTTATCCTAAATACAGCAGAGAGGCAGTGACTTGCTTTAAGAAGAATTGACGTGATTAGATTTGAACATCTGAACATCTTGCTGATTGCAGCAGGAAAAACAGGATGTAAGACAGTAGTCAAATCATGAAATTTTAGCAGTAATTCAGGTAAGTATTGTTGATAGCTCGAACTATAGTAATTGGAGAGAAATGGACAGATTCAGAGATATTTAGGAGGTGGAATTAGTAGCATGGGATTAGTAGCATGAGATGTGAGAGAAGGAGCTCAGGATGACACTCAGAATTCTGCTTGAGCAATGGGTAGATACTACCATGGAAGTGGGAAATAAGAGATGAAGGTCAAACTTGGGCTGGGTTGAACATATTGAGTTTAATGTACAGAGATGCCCAGTAGAGAGCTGTAAATATAGATTCCTTCAAAAAGGTTGGCATTAGAATGTTTTATGGCATAGTTAGGAGGGTAAGAGCAAGGCCTTCCCTACAATGTGGCAGTCTCTGGAAACACTGTGAATAGTTTAAGTAAAACAAGTCAGAGATGCTCCTTAATGCATGAGAGGAGAAGTTTCCATTTGGGCCAATGTCTGAGGCATTATAATTAATTACTATAATAGTTCAGATCATCCTGTTATAATTAAAGCACAGTTTTCAATAAAGGTGAGCCATGTAGATTTTGGTTGCTATAACATAAAGGAAAACTCCTTCAATACATGCAATCCTGTAGTGATGGCTAAAGATTAACTCACACAATGCATTATCCTATAGTATATGAGAGAATTTAAAACAAAAGGTGCACTATTCACTTCAGGGGGATGACAGATCTGCCAGCTGCAGCAAGCACTTCCTTCAAAACTCTCTTATGACAAATTAACATAGCATGTGCCAGATGTTTTTTTTTTTTCCTGCTGAATTATAGTATAATATGCTTCAGTTACTTTTAGTAATTATGCATTTTGTAATCTGCCAGTACCTGCAGCTGCCTCTCATTCTGTTAATTAAAAAAAAAAAGCCTTAAAAAAAGCAGTTATGGCAGCCAAACATTACAGATGTACAGCCGAGAAATTATGTTTTAGAGAGTGAAAGGAACTTCCTAGGCTCAAATGCTGTGTAAATAATTCAATATGCATATACACGCATGCACGCACACAAACATACACTGAGCATCACTAATCCAAAAAGTGGAAACTCAAAATGCTCCAAAACCCAAAACTTTGTAATGACACATACATGCATGTGCACACACATGCAAAGTTGGTTTTGAATAAAAGAAGCAAATGTTACATGTTGCAAAATCATTTGTTCAACTCTTTTATTCAATATAATCTTATTAAATAGCTTGTTTCAATTTTATGGAATATGTCACGTAAGATGTTAGCTCATAGTTTTGTAAAGACATAAATGATAGTTTCTATCATAATTCAGTTAGTGCTATAAAAAGGAATGAGCAGAATGGTATGGGTGTGTAAGAACATAAAAGACATAAATCTTTCAAGGGAAAGAAGAAAACCTCATAGAAAAAATGGCTTTTGAGTTGGGGGTCTGGAGAGAAGAAAACCTTTCCAGGTGGGAGCTGGGGAAGGACATCCACACAGAAGGCACAAACTAGCCCAGGTCGTCCCTCTCTCCTGTCTCCGCTCTCACTCTGTCTACATCTGATCCTTTTAGTCAGCACCTTTCATTAATACTAAAAATAAAAAAGGAAAACCCAATCAATCTACCTTTTTTAAAAAGTCATTTTATATGTGAAAAAAGTTTGAGAAATTCTAACCTTAAAAGAGTTTATTATTCCAATTCATTCTCTTTTAAATTGACACATAATAATTGTACACACTGATGGAATACAATGTGATACTTCAATTGTGTATGCAATGTGGAGTGATAAAAATCAGGGCAATTAGCAGTTTTCCTTAAACACATATTGATTTATTTGTTGTTATGGGGAAGCTTTGAACTTCTGTGTTCTAGTTCTTAATAAAGGATATAATAAATTGGAAACTACAGTGACCTTACTGTGCTTTAGGGCATTACAGCTTATTCCCCCTATGCAAATGTACTTTGGTCACCATAATCCAACCTCCCTCTATCCCCCACCCTCTGCTCTCCCTAGTTTCTAGTGACCACTATTCTAATATCTACTTAGATTGATCATCCCCCCTCCCCTACCCCCGTGCTGAGGATCCAGTGCGGGGCCTCGTGCATGCTAGGTAAGATGTACAGTCAAGAAATTACAGGGCTGGGCTGTAGCTTAGGGGTGGAGTGCCTGCCTCTCAGGTGTGAGGCCCTGGGTTCAATCCTCAGCCCCTCATAAAAATAAATAAATAAAACTATTGTGTCCATCTACAACTAAAACAATATTTTAGAAAAAGAAAAATTATAATGTTTTAGAGAGTGAAGGAAACTTCCTAGGCTCAGGTGCTGTGTAAATAATTCAACACACACACACACACACAGACACACACACACACACAAACACACACATTGAGCATCACTAATTCAGAAAGTGAAAATCCAAAATGCTCCAAAATCAGGAGTTGTCAAGTGGGCAAGGCTAACATCATATTTAATTTTTAGTAAGATAATTCTGAAAGCAGTACAAAACATGGAATAGAATGGGGAAAAACTGATGACAAAGAAATCAGAGTGAAGCATGTCCTTTAAGAGCCATAGTTAAAGATGTGGGAGACCTGACCAGCACAGGGACGGGAGTGTTACTGCTCTTAACGCGTATGGAGTACCTCTGGAGGTCCATCCTGGGAGCTATAAAAGGACCACACCATGGAGATTTCTGCCAGTTACTTTCCTGCCAGAACCCTCTGACAACTCCTGTTTACCAAGTACTTGCAGGCAATGGATGTTAACCACCTTTGACATTTTTGCTAACTTGATGAATAAAACTATTGCTTAAAATTGCTTCTAATACAAGTGAGGTTGAACTTGCTCTGACATGTTTAAAGGAGTTTTGCCTTTCTGCCTTTGTGAGCTGCCAGTTCATGCATTCTGTCCATCTTTCTGTTGGTTGTTAATGTTTTTCTTAATTTGTGGAACTTGGTGAATTTTGCATATTCATCTTTTGTTTTATTTTTCTAGTATGCTATTTAAAATACAAATAGTATTTATGTTTAGTATCTTCCTTCATATAGAATATTCATTTTTTACTTTTACGGTTAGATCAATTAGTTACTCTTCCTCTTTTGGATTATGTTTTGATTAGAAACACTTCTCCATTCTGGGAGAATAAAAAAGTCTGACTTCTTCTGATGTCTCCTTTTTATATTTAGCTATTTAATATATGTGGAATTTAGTTTATGTACAGAGTAAGAAATATTCTTTTTTTAAAATTTTTTTAGTTATATATGGACACAATATCTTTATTTTGTTTATTTATTTTTATGTGGTGCTGAGAATTGAACCCAGGGCCTCACATGCGCGAGGCAAGTGCTCTGCCACTGAGCCACAACCTCAGCCCCCAGAGTAAGGAATATTCTAGATGATTTTCTAAAGGCATCTCTTTACCATTGGCTGTGTGTGTGTGTGTGTGGTGCTGGGGACGGAACCCAGGCCTTGTGCATGGGAAGAAAGCACTTTACCAATTGAGCTGAATCTCCAGCCTCTGGTCTCTGCTTTTCTGCATTCTGTTCCCACATCTGTGCTAATAACACCACACAGATTTATACTTTAATATTTGGTAGGGAAGATCACATATCATTTTTTCTGTAAAGTTTTAAAATTTAATATATAATATAGCAAAGATTTCATATTTCTGTAAATTTGTAGAGATATTAGTTATAGAAGTTACATATTAATAAGTTAATGATTAAAATCACTTCCTTTTGGAAGCTCAATATTCTGTTACATACACTTCAAGATAAAAGAGTAAGAGGGAATTATTAAAATTAAAATTTTACAAATTAAACTTCAAAGTGAAAGAAGATACCATAGAGCAGTTTGAATTTTTTATTTGTTCTTTTTAGCTATACATGACAGTAGAGTGTATTTTGATATATTATACATACATGGAGTATAAATTATTCTAATTGAGATCCCATTCTTGAAGTTGTACATGATGTAAAATTTCACTGGTCATGTATTCACATATGAACACAGGAAAGTTATGTCTGATTCATCCTACTGTCTTTCCTATTCCTATCTCTCACTCTTCTTTTCATTCCTTTTGGTCTAATCCAATGAACTTCTATTCTTTCCTCCTATCCCCCTTATTTTGTGTTAGTATCTGCATATCAGAGAGAGCATTCAGCTTTTGTTTTTTGGGGAATGGCTTATTTCATTTAGTCTGATAAATTTCCAGTTCCATCCATTTACTGGCAAATGCCATAATTTCATTCTTCTTTATGATTGAGTAATATTCCATTGTGTATATATGCCATATTTTCTTTATTCATTCATGTTGAAGGGATGGTTGGTTCCATAGCTTAGCTATTGTGAACTGAGCTGCTATAAATATTAATGTGGCTGCATCACTGCAGTATGCTAATTTTAAATCTTTAGGTATATACTAAGGGGTGGGATAATTGGGCCAAATGGTGGCTCCATTACAAATTTTCTGAAGAATCTCCAAACTGATTTCCACAGTGGTTATACCAATTTTCAGTCCCACCATCAATGTATGAGTGAATGTTTTCCCCACATCCTCATCAACATTTATTGTTACCTGTATTCCTGATAATTGCCATTCTGATTGGAGTAAGATGGAATCTCAGTGTAGTTTTAATTTGCATTTTTCTAATTGCTAGAGATGTTGAACATTTTTTCATGTATTTATTGATTGAATCATCAACAAATTTGGAATGGAGCCACCATTTGACCCAGTTATCCCACCCCTCAGTATATACCTAAAGATTTAAAATCAGCATACTTCTGTGAAGTGCTTGTTCAGTTTCTTTGCCCATTTATTGATTGGGTTATTTATTTTATTTCTATTAAGTTTTTTGAGTTCTTTATATATCCCGGAGATTAATGCTCTAGCTGAGGTACATGTGGCAAAGATTTTCTCCCATTCTGTAGGCTCTCTCTTCACATCTTGATTGTTTCCTTTGCTTGATTTTACTTCTTGTGCTTTAGGAGTCTTGTTGAGGAAGTCAGTTCCTAAGCTCATATGATGGAGTGTTGTGCCTATGTTTTCTTCTTGTAGGCGCAAGGTCTCTGGTCTAATGCTTAGGTCCTTGATCCACTTTGAGAGATAGGGGATAAATTTCATTCTTCTACATAAGGATTTCCAGTTTTCCCAGAACCATCTGTTGAAGAGTCTAGTGGACTTCAAGCCAAAGGTAATCAGAAGGGACAAAGGAGGACATTTCATACTGCTCAAGGAAATTATACATCAACAAGACACAACAATCATAAATATTTGTGCCCCAAAGGAGCATCTACATACAACAAACAATCAAACAAACCCTTCTCAATTTCAGAAGTTAAATAGACCACAACATAATAATACTGGGTGATTTTAACACGCTTCTCTCATCACTGTTAGGATAGATCCTCCAAACAAAAACTAAATAAAGAAGATATAGAACTAAAAAATACAATCAATAATTTAGACTTAACAGATATAGAATATTTCATCCATCAATGACTGAATATACTTCTTCTCAGTAGCACACAGATCCTTCTCTAAAACAGACCATGTCGTAGGCCACAAAGCAACTCTTAGCAAATACAAAAAAATAGAGGTAATACCTTGCATTCTAGCAGATTGTAATGAAATGAAATTAGAAATCAACAACAGAAGTAAAAATAGAAGCTACTCTTAACAGCTGGAGACTAAAGAATATACTATTGAATGACCACTGGGTTGCAGAAGAAATCAGGGCTGAAATGAAAAAATACTTAGAGGTAAATGAGAACAGTGACACAACCTATTGAGATCCTTGGGACACTACGAAGGTGGTTCTAAGATACATTGAGCTCATTCATTAAAAGGATAGAAAGTCATCAAATAAATAACCTAACATTATGTCTCAAAGCCCTAGGGGGAAAAAAAAAAGAACAACTTCCTTTTCAAAACCAAAAGCAGAAGTTAGGAAATAATTAAAATCACAGCCAAAATCAATAAAATTAAATTTTTTAAAAAGCTTCTGATCCTAAGCTTTTTTATGTTGTCAGGAAAATTATTTCCCAGGTGAAAATTATTTTATTTTTATTGTATTTAATTATGGCTATAGTTACTTACCATAAGAAATTGCAGGTACCTTGTGATCATAATTGTCCATTGCCAGAAGTAACAGAGGTTTTCAAAGGAAGCTAAGAGGACTCCAGCATCTTAAGTATTTTTTTTGGCTGTATTTATATTTGATTTTGTCTCAAATATTTTCCTAGCTATCGTAAATAAGTAGGCAAGCAGCAAGCCAGAAAATAGCAAACTTACAAGAATTTAATTGTTATAAAAGGGCAAAGGCAAATTGTCAAGTATTTTCAAGATTTGTTGAGTACAGCCTAACTGGGAAACCAAGAAGCACTAGCATTTGTTCAGGGGAAGCCTTTGATGCTGAAGATGGTACCACTAAGGTGTATCAGGAAGAAGCATGCTAGGGTCTATCTGAAGAGGCTCATTTCTGAAAGCTGCTAAAAACACATTTTATATGAATGACATGATATATGGGGTAAACACTATAAGGAGAGTCAAATGCATCAAATGAAACTTTGTTTTTTAAATATATTGTTCTGTTGCCTATTTTTCAATTTATTATTAATGAAAGACCTAACTGGTTGAAGACTTGGGCTGTACTACTTAATCACTCTAAAAATAACACTACCTCTAAGGAGAGCAAAAGAATCCTTCCCCAGTGAGATGGAAGTACTGTGCAGCACTTGGAACCACCACTGGTACAAGGCAAGCACACATCAACTGCTAGTGCTCAGGAGGGCTGCTACCATGCGTATGTCCAGGATAGACCGTCACCTTTATAACATAGGTTTTCATTGGAATAAGTATAAAATTTTCTACATCAAAAATGATAAACTTATGATGACTGTCATGTGAATTTGCATTATGACTAGTAGGTAAGACAGGCCAGTTGAAAACACTTTGGTAAATACACCTTATTGATTCGGTGTATGTTTGTTGGTATTATTTATGTTTCCTGTGGGCAGGAATATTATTCATGCATATAAATCTTACCTAAAATCCAGTGCTTTCTAGAACAAGTAATTTTTCACATATTTTTTTTTATTGGTTGTTCAAAACAGTACAAAGCTCTTGACATAATTAAAGGTGAAATATGTACAAAAGCTTCTCATACACATCTCATACACTGTATCATGGTTTAGTTTGAATGCAATAATCTCTTAGCACTTAATAAAAACTACTCCCTAAACCCAGAGTTCCCTGTTTCCTTTCTAAATATTTAACACGCTGTGCGTGGAGTCAAAACCTCATATTTGTTATCATAAAAATGAAGTCTTATAATAGCATTTGGGGTTTACAGATAAGTATAAGGGGTTGAAGCTATATGGGTTTCAAATTCAGGTCTGACTGACTCCTGAGTCAGTATTCTTATCTACAATGCTGTGCTGCCTCCTCATATGGTAAAATATTATACTGTTTTGTATTATTATCAAATACATAATCCTTTTACAAAGGGGAAGAGTCAATGCAACAATCTTGTGAAATGCTTTCTACTTTTAAAGTAAATGCTTTAGTAGCACTATGTCAGGGCACACCAACACAGTGGAGAACTGCTGGAAGGCATTCTTAGCATATTAGGAAGTGTTTCCATTTCTAATCCAGTGGTTTTAATAGCCAGCACAGGTACATTAGGCCAAGGCTAAATGTCCACAAAAAACGAGGTCTTCCTTTATGAAATCCTGAATATAAACAATGAAACCTTGTTCACAGTGCTTTGTCACATTTTCATAATCATATAAATCATGTAATGAAATATTTAAACACAATTATTCCTTGTTTAAAAAGATGTCTAAAGAAAATGATAATGTCCAGAAATTTCAAAGCATATAAAAAATGCAACCTATCTATTTTTGCTCACTACTTTCTCATTAGTTTCTGTGGAACTTGGGATTGAACCCTGGGCCTGTGCATGCTTAGCAAGTGCTCTCTCTATTCCTCAGCTACATCCCCAGTCTTTTTAAAATTTTATTTCATGACAGGCTCTTGCTAAGTTGTCCTGCTTGGTCTTCCAAGTAGCTGGGATTAGAGACTTGTGCTACCATTCCCGGCCCTTGTTATATTGCAGTGTGATTGAGCATCCTTAATTCAAACCTGAGATCTGAAGTGCTTAGGGAATGAGCATGATGCCGCGAGTGGGCAATTCCACACACAGCCTCGTGTGATGGGTCACAGTCAGCCTGCAGGTGCAATAAAAATGCTGTAAAAAGTCACCTTTAGGCTATATGTAGAAACTGCATGAAAAACAAAAATGAATTTCAGGAGGCTGGGGATGTGGCTTAGTGGTAGAGTGCTTGACTGACATGTAAGAGGCCCTGGGTTTAATCCTAGCGTGTGCACGCACATACACACACACACACACACACACACACAGAGTAAAGAATTGCATGTTTTGACTAGGGTCTCCTCCCCAAGATATGTGGAATATTTCCAAAAATTGAAAAAGCTCCAAATCCAAAACGCTTCTGTTCTCCAGCATTTCTGATAAGGAATACTCAACCTATAGTCCTCCTTAACCTACTTTACCCACCCCAAATGTCACATAATATGGTATTTTTCAAATACAATAAAAACAGGGGGCTGGAGGTGCAGCTCAGTGGTATAGTGTCAGCCTAGCATGCACAGACCCTGGGTTCAATGCCCCCACCCCCAACAACAACAAAACCCGCAGCTGGCCTCTGATCCAAGAAACAGGAGAGGCAATGGCTGGAAAATTCTGGTTCACTATCCTCTGTCTTTAAAAAGAGAGTTCAAAGGAGGGAGGACTGTGATTTATTAAAAACTGTGTTACACTGAACTGACATAAGGAAAAGCAATGACAACAATTAATATCCCTTTGTTCTTAAAAGGATAGATGATAAAATAAAAAAGTTGAAAATATTTCAAGGATATTCAAGGACTAGCAATTCAGGGACAGTAATTTAATTCAAAAACCAAAAAAAAAAAAAAATCTGGATAAAGACTATTTCTAACTCATTAATATGTCATATTTGCATGATGCTTTACAGTCTAGATGCTTTGATATTTTGATATTTATACTATTTCATAAATAAGCCTGCCGTCTACTGTAGCTTTTAATCTTATCAAATATAAAACTGAAGTTTTGAAAAATCAAGTGATTTATATATAATCACACATTTGTGGGGCAGAGCTTGGGTTTGAGTCTAATGTTCTGACTTTCTATAAACCACAAATGACTCCTTTACTAAGAGTTTAAGTCAGTCACTCACCTTTAAAAGAGGAAACTTCTATGTCTGTAAAACTAATATTTCAATGTTTAAGGCTGTTGTTAAACATGATTCTAAGTCTCATGATTTTCAATATCTAAATGGCTGTCAAAGTCATTTAAGCATCCAGATGAGACACTTTGGAAAGAAAGGCTGTCCTAGAGGACTCTGCCTAGACTGGAGATGAAAGGAACAGGATGCTTTCAGTCGCTGGTGCAGAATAGTGTGAGACGTTCCCATTCATTTTTGAGCCATTACTTAATAAGCTTTGAGAGCAATGGCTGTCCTTAGCAATGACACACAAGTTGAGTTTGACATAAATTTAAATTTGTAGAAATAAGGAACTATTTTTCATTGCACACTTGTGCTTCTCACATCATAGAGGATATCTGTTTTCTGGAGGTATTTGGGCAGGGCTTAATTCATATCAATGTCTGAGTGAGAGAGACACAGATTCAAATCCTGCCTCTGTGAGGATGTAGAGAAAAAGGCACATTCATACATTGCTAGTGGGACTACAAATTGGTAGAACTACTCTGGAAAGCAGTATGGAGATTCTTTAGAAAACTTGCAATGGAACCCCCATTTGATCCAGTTATCCCACTCCTTGGTATATATCCAAAAGACTTAAAATCAGCATAATATAATGATGCAGCTACATCAATGTTTATAGCAACTCAATTCATAATAGCTAAACTATGGAACCAATCTAGATGTCTTTCAACAGATGAATGGATAAAAATAATGTGGCATATACACATAATGAAATATTACTTAGCCACAAAGAAGAATGAAATTATGGCATTTGCCAGTAAATGCATGAACTGCAGACTATCATGCTATGTGAAATAAGCCAGTCCCAAAAAACCAAAGGCCAAATGTTCTCTCTGATATGCGGATGCTAACACACAATAAGGGCGGGGAGAGGGGAAAAATAGAAGTTCATTGGATTAGACAAAAGGGGAATGAAGGGAGGGGAGGAGAAATGGGAATAGGAAAGACAGTAGAATGAATCCGACATAACTTTTCTATGTTCATATACGAATACACAACTGGTGTAACTCCACATCATGTACAACCATAAGAATGGGAAGTTTTACTCTGTGTAGGTACAATATGTCTGAATACACTTTACTGTCATTTATATCTCAAAAGAACAAATTAAAAAAATAGATTTTATTTTTTTTTTTTAAATGAAGATCAAACTTGCCAAAAACTTGGTGTTAAAGTAAACCTGCAATACATTATTCTATTATAGTCTGACTCCCCAACTCAGAATGTAGTGTTTCTGGCCACAGGGACATGACTGCTTTCATGCTGATGTTAATACCTTTACTGTTTCTCTCTTTAAATTACGTAATAAAAGAAAAACAATAATCTTACCCAGTTTGATGTCATATGATGGTATTATTCTCTGGATTTTGAAGGAAATATTCCATTTCCTTTTTTCCTTTTATCTAAGAGGTAAAAAAAAATCACTAAATTACTAAAAATTTGATGGTTTTGACTTATTTAGTGCTTGGGAAGTCATTTAACCAAGACTTGGTTTTTAAGGCTGGGCAGTAAAAAGGGTAAGCTTTGAAATAGGGGGGAAAAAGATAGCAAACACCTAGTAATACTGAATTTAAGCACACAGCTGGATCGAGACACAGACTGCTATCTGGACTCTAGGCCAGGCCTGGCTGTCGCCGACTGGGGCCTGCTGGGCAGACCTGATTGTGGGGGTGAATATCCAGATGAATTTCCAAGCCAAGATTTCATTTGAGCAGGAATGCTCCTTAGAAAGTCAGCTGGTTGGCTTTAAATTGCTTATTCCATGGATTATTCCTGTTTGTTTCTGTCTGAGTGCAGTTACCCATGTCATGATGTGATGTTAGGCTTTCTATTTTTATGGGACGTTGCTGTCAAGAAAGATTCTTTATATTTAAATGAGAATCCAACAAGGAGGCAGTATAGCCAAGTAGAAATGGAAGCTAGGGACAAATGAAGAGTTTGGCCTTATACCCAAGAAAGGACAGATGATTGCTATACAGAGTAGATGGGGACAGATGTGCAGAAGAAGACCAACAGAGGGTCACAAACTGTGGAATTCTCTATGCTTTCTCTTTTCTCAGTGAAACAGGAACTGAGGTCCTGAGGTTATCATTTGAAAGTGATGATGAAAGAGTAGATGCCAAAGACTGAGGAGAATTAAAAGGGTATTGAATATCACCAAAGAGAACAGAATATACAGAATGACTGCCTGGCAGCATTTGGGGGAATGTGAATTTTTTTAATTTTAATTTTTTATTTTGGGGCTGGGGATGGAGCGCAGGCTGCTGCACATGCAAAGCAGTTGCTCTTCCACCCTGGCACCGGGTCATGGATTTAGAGACTACCCAGCAGGCTGTGCGGTTTTTTTCCAGCTACCTTCAGTTGTATATGGAGGACAATGAGCGGGATCTAATCAACTTTGTCCTGTTTTTGGAGAATGAGAAAGAGAAGGAGGGGCAGAAGGGCAGAGAAAAGGGAAGATAAAGAAGAACAAAGATTCCTGTTGACCCTTTCTAAACTGTTTATGTCAAAAATAGACACACTGCCCATTTCCTTTTTCTGCTTTATTCTCCTCTTTAGTGCTGACCATTATCTACACAGAGTACATCTACTTTCTTTTGTTTACTGTCTGTCTCTCCTATTAGAACGAAAGCTTCTTGGGGACAGAGATTTTTGCCTGCCACGCCCCCCTCCCCGGACTTTTAAAAGGAATGATTCTTGGGCTAGGGTTGTAGCTCAGGGGAAGAGCGCTTGCCCAGAATGTGTGAGGCACTGAGTTCATTTCTCAGCACCACATACAAATAAACAAAATAAAGGTCCATCATCAACAAAAAAAATATTTAAAAAAAAAGTAGTCCCTTCTTTATAGAATTGTTGGAGGGTTAAAGTTTAAGAAAAAAAAAAGGAAGAATGATTCTTTCCTGGGTAATTGTCATTTAACAAAGAGAAGTATCTGGCTGGCTTATACCTAACAACTATTTTTAAAGCACTGGGCACTTAGGGTATTATTTTGATGTTTAAAACTGTTAATATTAATCTCTCATTATCATAAAGAGACCTCAAGGTGATGAAGGTCTCTCTAAAATCTTCTTATGGAGAGAAGAGTAATAAGTGAGAAGTTCTGATCAATGAGATTGGAAACACATAAGGGCCAGATGAGAAAATCCCCACAGCCAGCCTCTTCCCGAGGAAGGACAGAAGACAGGGAGTGAAATGGATCACCAGGATCCTACTGTAGAGGTCGTTTCCTGCAGAAGGAGAAGGGCTTGGAGGGGAGACAGCCTGGAGTCTCAGAGACCAGCCAGAAAGCTGCCGCAGCCACCTAGGTAAGAGACACCTTGAATCAAGGCAGCAGTAGTGGGGATGGAGGCAAATGAACTTGAAAATATTAATGAGGCAGAACCAGCCAGACTTGGTGACTGATGGTGGAGGTTCAGGGAAGGAGGCAGAGAGAGGAGCCCTTGGCAGTAGACTCTCCTAGTCATTCCACGGGCCACATCCAGGTGACTTTGAAGATCACAGCTACTGGAACTACAGGGCTTCTTGCAGAGTATCTGAATTTCAGCTAAAAACAACCCCAAACTCCCTGAAAAACAATTAATTTCCAGTGCTCAGATGGAATAACAAGAAGCAGACGGCCAAGGGTTTCTGACACGGGATGCACTCCCATGCACACCTCCAGGGCAGATGTCTGCCAGCTCTGCTGGCTCAAGATGCTGGTATTGCACCAAGAATTTGGCCTTGCACTGCTGGATAGCAAACTCCCCTTATCACACTCTAATAATTCCCCAATAAATCACCTTTAAACTTTTAAAGGACATTTACTAAGTACCTAGCACTATGCTATGGATGGCTATGTTTACACAAATATTCATGTTCATTATGTGCAAATCCATCAACAAGTACTCTGTCAGTAACCACCAGGGACAAGTGTCTGTGTTCTGTGATCAATGTGTACTTATATGTTAACACAGGAGTTCAAACATGATTGGAGAAATAATCTGAGCCACGTTTTTGTTTTATGTAATGTTTTCTCTGGAAGTAGGATCTTGACTATGAGCAGGACTGATTTTTTAAAACATTATTTCATCCAATTAATTCCAGTGCCTATATCCCAGACTATGTATTCCTTTATTAACAGTTTCCATAACAATTCTAGATCAGCGGTACTTTCAAAAGTTTATGAGAAACCAATTGCAGTATAAAGCAATGGCATCATTATGGGAATTCAAGTTTCTTAGTGATGTCTCTTAAATACTGGGGAACATTATACTTGATCATTTTTTCACAAAGTTCAGGTAGATTTTGGAAGCTAAAATTCTGCAAAAAAGAAACAATGATTGAAACAATCCCTTAGCTTTCATTCATTCCCTCAGCAATGGAGATTTTTAGACTGGAACTTGGTGGAGAACAAGAAGCAAGTGACTTTATAGAGCTGACAGTCACACGCAGAAGGCAGAGAAGAAAACTGTAGAGAGACAAGTTTGAAATATGACCATTGATAATGTTGGGTGTTACAAGGAGAAACACGTGGGAAACTTCTTAAGGGCAAGCTTTACATTTCCCTCTTGTTTCTGGAATCTAGAAGAAGGCTTAGACTAAGAAGAACTGTCACTCACCTGTTTGTTATATAAATGAAAGAGATTTCAGGGATCTGTTTTTGTTTCTGGATGTATTTGTGTAAGTGTGAAAACTGAAGAATTAAGACATTTTAATTTGCAAGGTGTAATTCTGAGCTTAGTAGAGTGAAGAGAGGGCGAACCAATATGCCAGTAATCTCAATGAGGACTTGTAGAGGGTACTGGGACTCTGAATCAGAGCAAATTCAGGTATGTCCAGACAGGTTACTAATTCAATAAAGCAAGCAAGTAAAATATTAATCAGCTTCTATTCTTTCAGTTAATATGTATCATTTTAATAATTTACATGTTATTTTCAATACAAAGATAATGTCATATCATACTAGTTTCATTTTCTTTTTTTTTTTGAGAACTATGGAAAAATTAAATATAGTGGGACCCATCAAGGGGTGTCTCTTTTACTTAAACTTTACACAAAAAATATCTGCTGAGTGTCAAAAGCTTTCCTTGAGTCGGTCTGCAGTTTCTAATCATCAAAACATACTGACAGAGGGAAACCATTATGCTAGGGAGTGGGGTGCTAAGCCTTTCCAGGATACCCTTGCTCATCAAGAAGTAGATTAGTAGTAGTAATTAGTGTACACTCTCCCAGAATGTTTTTAAGATCTCAGCCAATGCCTTGGGCATTTTTCTTCTACCATTCCAACTCTGATAAGGTCACATACTTCCAGCTCATTAGATCCCTGTGTCCTTGTGTCCTAGGCTCAGGATTCTACATCAGAAGTTGCTTCAAGGAATAATCCAGCTGTTTTTAAATGCTGTCTTGATTTAGTTTGAGCTGTTGGCTAGCGGCTGTTCAGGTTCCCTTCCTGAGCAGCCTCTTCCCTAATTGGGTTCTCACACACTGGGCCACTCTGCACCTGTTCTAATGACCCAGGGCCAGGTACTAGATGACCAGGAACAGTCCCTGTGCCCCAGAGCACACAGAAATTATTCAAATCAGCCAATCCTATCAGTTCCCTCCCAAGAAGACCACACTAAAGGCACTTGCTCCATGTTCCTCCCTCTCCCTGAGTCAGTGACCAACCTGGGTGCTCCCCTGCGTGCCCTGTGTGGTATACTGTGTTCATTTAGGGAACTGTGAGGATGACAAACCATAAAACTCTTTCCATTTTCTCTCTCTTGATTCTCATCTGGTCTTACCATATGTCACACAAGGTAACAGTTAAAATACAAGAGTATATAACATAGTCTTTTAGTTGAGAAATAATACTAAGATCAACTGTTAATGTTCCTTAATTAAAAAGTAATAAGTGCAACATTGGCTTTAATAACCCTAATGCTAATGCTCTGCAATAGTTCTTACTTATTTTGTAGCCACAGTTTATTTAAACTTCCTGGATACTGCAAATCACACAGTACATGTAAACTCTGTGTGAGTTTTTAGAGCCTGGCTTTTGCCAGGGTATATTGCACTATGCCAAGTGAGATAGAACACATGTACACACACACACACACACACACACCTGTTGCTGTTGCTATTTATCTATTTTTTTTTTTTTGTGGTGCTAGGGATGGAACCCAGGATCTTATAAGTGTTCTACCATGGAATTCCAGCTAAAGGTAGAATATTTTTAAAGATCATCTATATGGATCCAATAAAGGCACACTAAATTACCCAGATTAATCAATCCATTGAAAACTCTACCACGACACTTTAAAAGCATTAAAGAGATGAAAATATACTAAAAAATTCCACGACCATTTTTGAATGAAAGCTAATAACTATAAAAGCAAACAGAACACTGGAGCAAAAGCACTTCCTCCAACTCAAATGTTATTTTCAATATCTCACTCTTGGGATCTGGCCGTGTTACCACACACAGAAAGCAGTATGGCAGAGAGAACTTCTCTATCACTGATCTGGGATCCCAAAGGTAAGTTCCCTTAGGGTAAAGGTGAGGCTCATCCGAGTTCATGCTTATCTCTCAAAGTCATAAGACTACAGAGAAGTTACTTTGTTCATGAGCAAAGCAGGAGGAGAGAAGAAAAAAAAATAGACATAATGAGTGTGGCCACAAACCACAGATTTACCTCCAAGAACAAACATAGGGTATGGAAGAAATCCTACCCATGGCTGAAGTACTCACACCTCGTACTGTTCTCAGGCACCCAGAAGATGTGACATAACAAAAACCCTCAAGGGCATCACTAATAAGCAGATAGAGAAACCAGACCACATGCATGGAAATGAAAAACAAACAAAACAACAACCAGACATGTCCAATGGTAGACAGTGAAATTATCATACAAGACTTTGAAATGATGTTTGCAATAAATTGCATTTAAAGAAAAGTACATAGAAAAACCTGAAAATATCAGCCAAGGATCCAGAAGCAACAAGAATATAAAATAACAGTCTTAAAAAATAGCTAAAACAAACTTCTAGACATTTAAAGATAAAAACTCAACATGCTGATATAGTAGCAGATTGAACATAGAAAAAAGATTTTTTTCTATTCATTTATTTTGCAGTGCAGGGAGTGGAACCCTGGGCCTCACGCATGCTAGGCAACCTGCCACTTAGCTGTATCCCCTGTCCACTGTACTGTTTTTTAAAACCCATCTTGGTGGGATATAACTGTGGAAAATGAAGTGTAGTCACTGGGAGCAGTTTGGTGAGGTTTGACAAATACACATATTCACAATTAAAACATGGAATATGTCTGTCACTTTAAAAATTTCCCTTGTATCCCTTTGTGGTCATTTCTGCTACCTCCCAATCCTAGTCCTAAATATCCACCACACTGCTTTGTCATTATCAATTTGAACTGCCTTTTCCAGAATTTCCTATGAATGGATCATACAAGATGCACTCTTTTATGTCTGGCTTTCTTTCCCATCTCTTTTTTGAAATTCATCTGTGATGTTCCACATTTCAAGTCATTTGCTCCATCATACGCTGAGCGTTCCTCCTTGCATCTGTAACTGGACGTTTGGGTTTCTCATTTTTGACATTATAAAGTACCTACAAATATTTGTGCACCTTTTTTTTTTGTGTGTGTGTGGATGTTTTCATTTTTCTTGGGTACATACATATCTATGAGTAAATTACATGGTTTATGCTAAGTATATGTTTAACTTTGCAGTAAACAGCCAAACAGTTATTAAACTGTAAAAGTTTAAAAATAATCTGAATATAGTCCTTTGTTGGATACACTAATTGCAAATCTTTTTGTTTTGTTTTCATTGTCTTTATGGTGGTTTCTGTAGAGTAGAAATATTTAAGTTAATGTAATCCAATTTATTAATTTTTCTTTTTGTTACTCTAGTATCCCATGTAAGAATTTTTTGCTTATCACAAATCTTCAATTTTCTTCCAGAGGTTTGATTATTTTCCTTTTCATGTCTGGGCCTATGAATCATTCCTAGCTACTTCTGTATATGGTGTGACGTAATGGTGTGGTAGCTACTCCTACCAGAGACCCCAGTGATCTGCACCTTCTAACTGATGGAATACAGTCAAAGTGATGGTCAAGATTGGGTTAAAAAGAGACCTTGGCTTTTGTTCTCTCAACCCCTGTCCCTCCTGTCTCACTTCTTCCCCGTCTCTCCTCCCTATGAAGGAGGCAAGCTACCATGCTGTAGACTAGGAAGAGCCACAAGGAAAGCAGCTCATGTCTCCTGCGGGCATCGGTGGAGGCAGGGCATCCCTCAGCTCCCCACTGGCTGGGCTTTGAGATGCCTGCAGCCTCACCAGAAGCCTACCTCACAAGGATTCTGATCCAGGCAGGCCTGCACTTAAGATCCTGAGAAACACGAGATCAATGTTCTCACCAGTGGGATATGGAAAACAGGAATTAAGATCATAATAAGACATAGAGTAGTATCTTACAGTCAGTTATGAAATTAAATAAATATCAAGTAAGATATCAAGAAAGAAAAACAAATTTTTATTGGTGCTTTTTCTTTTTTTGGTACTGGGGATTGAGCTTCAGGTACTCAGGTACTTCAGGTACTCAGCCACTGAGCCACCTCCGTATTTTTGTATTTTATTTAGAGCAGGGTCTTCACTGAGTTGCTTAGCACCTTGCTTTTGCTGAGGCTGGCTTTGAACTTGAGATCTTCCTGTCTCAGCCCCCTGAACCACTAGGATTACAGGCGTGGCCACTGTGCCTGGCTATTGGTTCATTTTAGTTACACATAACATTAGGCTTCATTCTGACATAAATATTAAAGCATGGAGTATAACTTGCTATAATTCAGTCTCTAGCACATCCCCTTTCCCTTTCTCCTCCCTTCCCCTGTTTCTTTTCCTCCACTGATCTTTCTACTATTTACTTCTAGTTTTATTTTTTAATTAGTGTCTTGTGAATATTCATAAAGATGAGATTCACTGTGGTATATTCATATTTGTGCATAGGAAAGCTAGATAAGAGCTACCCCACTGTTCTTCCCTTATCCCATCCCTCCTCCCACCCCCTCACTCTCCTTCATCTACTCCACATCTTTCTTTTATTTTGATGGGATTCTACCCACCTTAAGAAAGCAATTTTTCTTTTTCTTTTTTTCCCCCAAAGCTTTACTGAGGTAAAATTGAAGTAGAGTAAAATGCACATATTTGAAGTATGTAATTTGATCAGTTTTCACATGTATGTAACCAATACAACCAATTTTAAAAAAGCATTTCCATTACTTTTTTTAAAAATTTGAAATCATGCAGACTGTGCTCCCTGCATGATTTATTACATTAAAAGTCAATCACCTTAAGATATATAGAACCCCACCCCCACATGTCAACTATTTCAAAATTAAATGGCACACTTATAAATATCAAGGAAGAAGGCATAAGGAAAGTAAATTAAAAGTGCTTTTTTTTTTTTTTGTGGTGCTGGGGATTGAACCCAGGGCCTTGTCATGCAAGGCAAGAACTCCACCAACGGAGTTCTTATATATCCCCAGCCCAATTAAAAGTGCTTTGAATTGAGTGATAATAAAAGCTTAAAATATCAGGATCTCTGGGATGAAATAGTGTTCAGATGAACATTATAACTTAAGTATCAGAAAGAAGCTAGAGTAACAAATTATTTTCAAATTATGGAGTAGGAAGGAAAAAATATGAGTAGGAGCAGAAATACATGAAATAGGGAAGAAATAATACAGCTAAAATTTGATAAAAATCAAACAAGTCTAATAAAAAAATGAAAGAACATAAAAATTAATAGCAATGAAAAGGGAGCTATCAAAATAACCCTACTGATGCTAAAAATATATTAAGGCAATATTACAATTGTATGGCAACATATGTAATAGCTTTATTATTTCTAATATTGGCAGAGATACCTAAAATCCTATAAGGGAAGGAAGAAGGGTGAGAAAGAGGGTTAGAGGAGATGAAGGGAAAAACTAGTCAGTTTTTTTGGTGGGCAGAAATCATAAAATTTTCTCCCCAAATGGGGCAAAGTAAGAGTTTTAGGAGAAAAAGAATTGTACTTTCAGCAATAAAGCTGATAATGAAAGTCCTGTACAGTAAAGATCAAATCAAAAGAGTCTTTGTGGGAATAATTCCATAATATGACTAAAAAGGAATTCCCTATTGTAATATTTCTTTCTTAGATTTCAGCATTAACTATCTTTTATTTCAAGATTTGTTGCATATTAAAAATTGACAAATAGAGATATATTTCATTATGTAAACATTTGTTATTGCAGAAATTTAAGCCAAAAACCATCAAGGATGTCATTTACTATTAAATTTTGGTCACCAATGTCTTAATGTTCCAGTGAATATGTCCCTCCAAAACTTATTAACTAATGAGCTTTTTCCTATGGTAAACCTTCAAGGTGATCACTGTGTTTATTTCTAAAAATCTATAATGTTTATCAGTATTGAAAACTGAGTTTGCATAAGCAAGAAAGTCTATTTTGGGTCTCGATTTAGTTCTTTTAGAAGAATTTTACCAAAAGATAGAAGCCTTTCCAATCTAGGATCAACTTGTTCATATTATCAGTTGGCACTATAATTATTGGGTGAGTATACAAAGTAAATTCAGCTACCAGAGTTCCATGTTTTGCAATTTATTCTGCATATTTTCACTAATAGAATATTTTACCTGGTTTTGTAAAATGATCATAGCCTCTGTGGGTTGATATCATGGGTGGGCTCTCTGCCTTCCCTAAGTTGAGTCAAGGCCTCTCTGTTCTCAGAGTCACCACTGGTTTTGATTTTCTGCACGTGTCGAATGTGGCAACGCAAATCTGTTGAGCCACATACCCTAGACCTCTCCCTCAGCTTACGTTTTCATGAGTTCCACAGATTTATCTACTGTGGAAAACAAAGTGAAAACATTTTCCTTTCTAGTGAACCTAACTTTAGAGATTATTTTAAAAGTATAAACTATTTTAGAGCATTTTAAACAAGATTTCAGTTGTAAAGATTTAATTTACTGAATAAATTAAGGTGTTTATTAGTCAAATAATCTCATATATTAAAAATACACGTATAAATCTAAGATCTCAACTTAAATATCTCTATATGATTTATCAAAAATTTATAAAATCTCTGTAATTTTTGAAGTTATTCTTTGATTTCTCTAGATAAATTATTTCCACTGAAAATACGGCTGTACCTCAACATGATAAAAGGCACATATCTCAAACCCACAGCAAACATCATATTCAATTATGAAAAGCTAAAAGCTTTTCCCCTAAGATGAAGAACCCGGCAAAGATGCCCCTTTTTGCCACGTATATTCAACATAATACTAGAAATCCTAGTCTGAGCAAACAGGTATGAGACAGAAATAAAAGATATCCAAGCTGGA
This sequence comes from Marmota marmota marmota, assembly GCF_001458135.2. NCBI lineage: Eukaryota > Metazoa > Chordata > Mammalia > Rodentia > Sciuridae > Marmota > Marmota marmota. Next base: position 6,526,882 of record NW_026000037.1, read on the forward strand.
AAGGAAGAAGCTAGATTGTCCCTGTTTGTAGATGAAATGATCTTATGTTTAGAAAGCACTAAAGACACCACCAACACAGAATGAGTCAAAATAGAAACAACCTTAAAATTCATATGGAACCACAAGAGACCCCCAAATAGCCAAAGCAACTGTTATGGATTAGGTATGAGGTGTCCCCCAAAAGCTCACACGTGTGAGACAAACAAGAACACTCAGAGGTGAAATGACTGAGTTATGAGAGCCTTAACGTACTCAGTGAATCATCCCCTCTTGGGGATTAACAGAGCAGTAACTGAAGGCAGATCAGGTATGGCTGGAGAAGGTGCCTTTGGGTTCCACATGTTGTGAGCTGAGCTTAGTCTCTCTCTGATTCCTGATCACCATGTAAGCTGCTTTCCTCGGCCACACTCTTCTGCCATGATTTTCTGCTTCCCCTTGAGCCCCAAGGAATGGAGCTGGCTGTCTATGGACTGAGACCTCTGGAACTGTGAGCCCCCAAATAAACTCCCTCCTTAAAATTGTTCTTGTCAGGTCTTTTAGTCAGAGCAACAAAAAAGCTGACTAAAACAGCAATCTTGAGCAAAAAGAACAAAGCTGGAATCATCAAACTATCTGACTTCAAAATATACTACAAAGCTACAGTAACCTGTTTTTGTACTAATACAAAAACAGACCACATGTTCCAATGAAACAGAGAGTCCATAAATACATTCATGCATTTGTGGTTCAGTGCTTTCAACAAGGGACCAATGGGGAAAGGGAAGAATTTCTTCAGTAAATGGTGCTAGGAAAACTGCATATACACATGCAGAAGAATAAAACTGACCTTTATCTCTACATACAGAAATAAACTAAAAATAGGTTAAAGACTTAAATTTCAAAACTACTAAAAGAAAACACAGGAGAAAAGTTGTACACCATTCAATGGCCTAGACTAAGAGTGTTTGGCTATGACCATTTTATGGTTTGGACCTAGAGTGCCCACCAAAGTCTCGTGTGTTGGAAGGTTTGGTCTTCAGCTTGCGGCACTATTGGGAGGTAGTGGAAACATTTAGGAGTTGAGGCACAGTTGTTGGAAGTTACGTTATTGAAGGTGTGCCCTTGAGGGGGACATTGGGCATTGGGATGCCAGCCCCTGCCCCTACTTTGGTTCCCAGCTACCATGAGATGAACAGTCTCCTATGTCACATGCTTCTGCCATGATATACTGTGCTGTCACAAGCCCACAGAAAGGTGGCCAAGTGACCACAGACTGAAACCTCTGAAACCAGAGCCCAAATATTCCTTTGCTCATTTTAAGTTGATTTTCTCAGGTATTTTGTTACAGAGACAGAAAGCTAAACAAAGAACCAAAGCAGAGGCAACAAAAAGTAGAAAGACAAATGTGGTATTCAACCTGCCCCAAAAAGGACTCAATCGACAGGGTCAAGAGACAACGCATGGAATGGGGGAAAATATTGTAAACCATGTATCTCGACATGGAGTTCACATTCAAAATAAACAAGGAACTCAATTCAATGGCAAGAAAATAAATAACCTGGTTAAAAAATGGACAAATGACCTGAATAGACATTTCTCAAAAGAACACATATAAATGGCTAACAGGTACATGAAAAAACACTCAACATCACTAATTGTGAGGAAAATGCAAATCAGTGAGATATTATCTTAAAATGAGATATTACCTCACACCTGGCAGCACGGCTATTTTCAAGGGGATGAAAGATAATGAGAGCTGGCCAGGATGTGGAAGAAAAGCACCTGTGTACTGCTGTTGGTAAGAAGGCAAATTAGCACAGTCATTATGGAAAACAGTATGGAGGTTCCCCAAAATATAAAAAATAGAACTACTAGACGATCCAGCAACTGGGTATAAAACCAATGGAAATGAAATCAGTATATCAAAGAGACATCTGCACCCCCATGTTCATTGCAACATTATTCACAATACTCAAGACATGGAATTAACCCAGTGTCGATCACTGGATGAGTAGATAAAGAAATAGTGGGATATATACACACTGAACACTGTTAGCCTTAAAATAGAAGGAATCTTATCTTGTGACAAAATGAATGAACCTGGAAGACATTATGCTAAGTGAAATAAGCCAGGCACAGAAAGACAAATAACACATGAGCTCACTTATATGTGGAATATAAAAAAATTGAACTCACAGAAGTAGGGAAGAGAGTGTTGGTTATCAGGAAATGTGTGGGGGTGAGGAGTTGGAGAGATTGTTCATAGGACACAGGTTTCAGTTAAATAGGAGAAATAAGTTCAAGAGATCTATATTGCAACAGTGTGATGACAGTTTGCATCAATGCACTGTACTTTCTTTGAAACTCCCTAAGAGAGTAAATTTTAAGTGTTCTCACCATAAAAAAATCATAAACATGTGAAATAATGCATACATAAATCAGCTAGCCTGAGCAATTCCATAATGTATACAAACTTCAACACATGTTGTATACAATGAATATGTACATATTTTTCAATTAAAATTAATTTTAAAAAGACAAGTAGGGAAAAAAGAAAATAGATTCCTCTTTAACCCATAAAGAGTATGTTCCAAAACCCCCAGTAGTTGCCTAAAACCTCAGATTAATACTGATCCCTAAATATACAGGTGGAACATGAAACCGATATGATGCAGTTTCAGAGTTTGGAGAGTTTTGAATTTTTTAGATTAGGGATGCTTGACTGGTAAAATCTGGGTAAACATTCCAAAATCCAAAAAAATTAAAAATTAGAAACACATTTCTGGACCCAAGCATTTTGATAAAGGATAGTAAGTCTATATATACTAAGTAAGTTTAATTTATAATTTATAAATTAGGCACAGTAAGAGATTAACAATGATAATTAATAATAAACATACATTTTATAAGAACTTTGGATTTTGGAATTGTAGAAAATAAACTGGACTTTATTAAACTATTATTTAAATTATCACTATAATCATATGCCTACAGAGGATAAGGTTCTGGGTAAACTAGTAGTTGCTCACACATACAGAACACCTAAGTGAATAAGGGGTAGGATGAGGCTAAGTGCATTGCAGAACTTTGAGAATGAAAAGAAAGAGCTCAGTTTTAACTTCTAAGCTCAATTAATTACCCTAAAAGAAATCTTCATTTCTGCCTACAAAGCTGAGATTTTCAATAATAAGACCCAAAGTCTAATCATGTGGGTAGCTGAATTATATACAATACAAAATCAAATTCCCAAGCTTGCAAGGTATCCCTTCCATTGAAAATGGGATGGGGCTCGTATAGAGCTCCTGTGAAGCTCGGACCTTGGATCTCTGCATTCTGTCATGCCTCCTTTGCCAGGGGCAGCAGCACTTCCACCCTGTTTGGGAAGGTAAGTCTGCTTTTTGTGAAGTTTGTAAAGTCAGGGAATTGCTTTGCACACAAAAGGTGACTCTCATTGTTTCTATACTTGTAACCAGACAGGAGTCCACTTTGATATAAGAGAATGAGGGATAAGACATGACCTGTTAGGAGACAGAATTTAACAGAATAATTACTTGATTCTTTCAATTTTGTGTAGACAGAAATCTGGAGAATGGGTATGAGAATGGATTCTCAGGGCTGGATTACAGTGCAAGAAATAAAATTTTGATTAGTCCATAACAATTTGGGCTCACACTGAATATCAATTTTCTAGATTTAATGTGTTAGCTTCAGTGTACTGGTTAGTCTAGTTGGTTGAATAAAATCTGAACTCAAAGGTAGATGATGCTAAAACATTAGAATTTCCTTTATTATATCGTAGAACAGAATCCCTCCTCTTGGCATGTCTGATATTTGGGGTGGCAAAAGTCTTTGTTGCAGGAGGCTGTCCTATGCACTGTAGGATGTTTAGCACCATCTCTGCCTTGAATATGTAGCAATCCTAGAATGTGTTCAGATAGTGTTGAGAGAAATATTCAGGGGAAGGGGAAGGGGAAGGGGAAGGGGAAGGGGAAGGCAACATTGTCTCTATTTGGAATAAAAGAAGTTAGCAAAGACTTGGGGGAAACCGTAAGATTAAGTGGGTTCTTAAATGTAAAACCAGCTCATCCATCCTTCAATTCTGTCCCTTAGGAGAATCCAGAGGACATTCCCTTCACCAAGTCTGTGACTCAGTATCCCTGCAGAGCTCTGTGGCAGTTATTCTTTGTGGCACAGAAATGACAGTGGGAACTGCTGTCATGGAATTGGGCTTCCAGAATTCAATGGAAATGCTAAGATTCTTAATGGCAAGAGCTACCCAGAGTCGTCACTGAAAATGATGGGGGCATGGTAACTAGAAGGAACAGTAGAGCTGGAGCAGTAATCAGAAGAGTCTGATCTACAGAGATCTTTGGGGTTTGTATATTCACCTAATAATTTGTCTACCAATTATTTTGTAATTTCTATATATACAACTCTATTATATGCTAAGGATGCCTGATTTCTTTTTGCCCTTGTCAACCTTTCATTTCTTTGTCTTTTTTAAAAATATTTTTTTAGTTGTGGATGAACACAATAACTTTTATTTTTATGTGGTACTGGGGATTGAACCTAGTGCCCCATACGTGCCAGGCAAGTGCTGTATCACTGAGCTCCAACCCCAGCCCCTTCATTTCTTTTTCTTACTGCCATGTACTGATTTGGTTTCTAAGACAAAGATGAACAGAAGTGCTATTAGTGAACTTGTCTTTTTCTTAATCTTAAAAGAAATGTTATTAATTTTTTTTGTCATTAAGAATAACTTTGCTATAGAACATGTATCTTTGTAAAATTCTATTCCTAGTTTCTAGGATTTTGAAAACTATATTTGATAAATACCAACCCATTACTGCTTATTCCATTTCTGAAAAGACTTTGCAGAGTTAGTTTCTTTCTTTTCTTTTCTATTTTGTTTTGACTCTTATTTTTCTGGATACTTTTTTTTTTCAGTCTCTTTCAGTGGAACATTCAGCTCCCTAAAGTTTAAGTTTTGGAAACTAGTCCTCAACAATTTCATTTCTCTACTTATTACTTTTTTCCAACATGTTCTCATTCCATGACTTTAGAAATCATGTATATATACATGATTCCCACACATTTATAGCTCCTGTTGCAATCTCTTTTCTGAATACTAAAGTTAAATACAACTGACTAGTCTTCTCAGCAGCTCTTACTTATCATGGCCCAGAGTAAACTTTTTTTTTTTTTTTAATCTCCAGCTCTTTAAAGCCTAGTACTAATTGCCATCATTTTATACTTGGACTATTATAGTGTGGGTCTCATTCTCCCTTCTTCTACCCTGGTCCCTTTACATTCTTTGTTTTCTTAAAATGTACTTTCTTTTCAGAGCAATTTCAGGTTAACTGAAGTTGATTCTTCATACAGCAAATTCAGCTGTTGAACATAATTGTGCCAGATTACATCATTTCAATCAAAGCCTTCCAATTGCATTCCTACTCAAAGTTCTTGAGCTTCCCATTTCTTTCAGCACAGAAATCTCAAGTTCTTTCTGAAAAAGGGCTGGAAAATTTTTCTTGAAGCGCCAGAGAGCAAGCATTTTAGGCTTTGTAGGTCAAATGGATTCTGTTGCAACTACTGAATATCATAAATGCTACACCTATATGCAAATAGCAGTAAGATCCTAAACTACCATGACCAACCAAAATCATTGTATTTTGTAAAATATACATGAAATTTACAAAAATATAACTATTTTAATTTATAATGCTTAATATTTTTAGTAGTTCAATAAGTAATTTGCTGATTAAGAAATGAGTATAAGGTCCAGAATTATACATTTTTACAAAAAGATTGTCAAGAACATTAAACTATAGTTTTAAATAATTTCTTCTGTAAAATGTGTCAAACAATTATTAATAGAGAACTTACTTTAGATTGCTGATTCTAATTTCTGCACTTTCAGTAAGTTTTTTTGTTTCTTCTTTCCACCGATCAGCTGCCTTCTGTTGAGTAGCTAAGAGATGCCTCAGTTCAATAGTGGAATTTCGATTACTGTCTTCCATTTCTCTCAACTGAACTTCAAAACCATGTTCCTTTATTAACAACTCATGTTCCATTGTACTGATCTAAGGAATAAAGTGAACACAGTAACTTTTCTTCAAATCCTAAAAATGTCAGTAGGAAAAAAGTATATTATGTATCCTAAAACCATTTTCTTTAACTTACTCTTACTTTTGATGCCAGAATTCATAGAAAATGTTCATGCTTTTAGTAACTGAGAGCTAGGTTTTTAATGAAACAATTCTGGATTTATATATTGATTTTAAGATTATCTTTCAAAGAGCTTTGTAAAGTAGAAGAAAAGTATATACTGGAATTCCTTTACCATTTCAGTTGTAGTATAAATAATGTATTTTTAAAAGAAAACATAAATAATGGTCTTCAGAATCTCATGTGAAAATGTCTTAAATATATATATATATATATATATATATTTAATTTTTTTATAAATTGTTGGATCTTTATTTGATTCATTTATTTATATGCAGTGCTGAGAACCGAACCCATTGCTTCACATATGGTAGGCAAGTGCTTGACCACTGGACCACAACCCAGCCCCTTAATTATATTCTGTGAATTTATGTTATTATAGTAAAAACATCCTAACACAGAATGAAAATACAAGTAAGTGCCCTTTGGATACCCTGGAAGCTTCTTCAAGAGGTTCAGAGAGAGGTAAGTTCTAATGGCTTCAAGGCATCCTATACAATGAACTGCCTTTTCTCATCTGCACCTATAATGCAACTATGTGTCCTGTCCTCGAGGCAGCTGAGAAAGTGGTTACTGGGATAGTTCTTATATTCTGTGGTTCAAAAGAAAGACCAAGGTGGGGAAAAGCTGGGAGGTGACCCGACTCCTTTGGTGGAGTCTCAGGCCATTTTTATCTTGAAGAAATAGGGCAAAGAAACCTGTCTTGTGATATTTTAAGGTAATGTATTTAAAAGTGGCCACAGATGGCTTGGCTTCTAGTAATTCATTTAATAGAACTATTTTCAAACTGAAGATACAATGAACAACTCAACTTTACCGATTCAAAAACAACAAAGAAAAACCAAACAACAAAAATACCCAAGGCTCATGTGGGAAAGCTTCAAACTTCCTATCCTTAGCACCTCTGATAAATGTAACATACTTTCTGTAACTCTTAAATATGTTTTCTCAAGTAGTATACAAGTAGAATTTAAGATCATATCAGTTTGGACACTGGAAAACCACCTTGCACTCATCAATTGGCGTCCTGTTCCTGCCACGCAGTATTCCTGAGGCTCCTCGACACCTACTGCTGTCTTAATAACTTCTAAATGACTGGATTCTGCAAATTTAGATTTGAACACACTTTTCTTTCCTTCTCTGCCTTAATCTCCACTTCTTTTGGTTCCTTATGATTCTAACATCTTACTTGGAAAAAAAAACCTCCCAGTTTCTGTCAGTGTCTGCCTACCACACGTATTAAAAACTGATTTATGCATCTACATGCAGCAATAGGACTTCGCCTGCTTAGCCGACTTCCTCTTGTCCCTTGGAAGTTCTATAGTGCAACAAGCCTTGCTCTAAGGTCCGTCTGATAACCTGGCCTCTGCCTATGTTTCCAAGCTTGTGTGTAGCCACTATTCCCTTCCCCCGCCTCTACCACAATGTGTTCTCACTCTGGGTCTTTCTCACATCTTGTTCCCTTTGCCTGGAATAATCATTCCCTTCCACCTACTTTTGTTATAAGGAAAACACAGGGCCCTACGCTGGGAAAGAAAGAGGGGCTGGTAATTTGTAATTTTATGTTTAAAGTGTGCCCATCTCCATGCAGATTATAAGCTTAAGGATGGGTACAATATTTGCTTTGTTTACCATTGTATCTTTAGCACCTGGAACATAAGTTGTCAAAAAACATTTGCAAATTAAATGAAAGATGACTCTTTGGTGTCAAACTTCAGTCTTAAAACAAACCCCAGAGCCTTTAATCAAAGCAATTCCAACTGCTCAAGTGGGAGGTCTGCGTGATGTTGAAAGGCCAATGGCCACAACTGAATCTCTTTCTGCAAAAATTTTATTTTTTACTAAGTTCAGAATGTTGGGTTGGAAAAAGGGATTTAATGGTCTTCTACCTTTACTACACTTACTTCTGCAGACAAATACCATGCAAACCGATAATAGGTTTGCTAAAAACTATTCCATTTCTTAATTTTAGATACTTATGAGGGATATTCAGACCACAAAGAAACTAAGAACCTTTACAGAAAAAAGGGAAGAACTGGAAAAGGGGAGAGTTGGAGCTGAAAGGAATGCAGTGGCTCTAAAATCAAATGAAAATGTCATAATAAATTGTTAAGGTTTTCATCTAACTGACCTCCCAATATCTCCCTGTCTTTACCCTGTCAGCTCCTTTCAGTGTATCCACTAAATACCATACTCTCTTCCAAAGGGAAACAAAGAAGCAAAGAGTAGCACTAGATTTCTATGTTGTCAAAGAAATAATCAGCTGCAAAGGAGCTGAGAGCCCTCCTCCTCCATAAATAGAATTATCTCTACCTATTTTGGTTTCATCAAAGTATGGTGACCTTTTATTTTTTTTAAATTATGGAAAATGTTTAGTATGGGAACTTTCAGCACACGTAAAGTAGATTACAGTGAATTCCTGTACGTCCATCATCCAGCTTCTATAACCACATCTATTAAGCTCATAGTCACCTTTGTGTTTTCTATATTCCTACTCACTTTCCTCTGCTAATATTTATCTTTCTTTCCCTTACAATGAAGCAATGTAAGTTATTTGTATGTTTTGTATGCATTTGAAGGACTATTTTCCACTTTCACTCTCTTAATGGTATCTTTGATGATTAAAAATCTTAATTATGAAATACAATTAATTTGTCATTTCATTAATTAGTGCTATTTGTGTTCTATTTCAGAAATATCTTCCTACGCAAGGAATGAAGATTTTCTCCTAGAATTCCATGGTTTTATGTTTTAAACCTGGTGATTCTTAAATCTGAGTTGGATTTTGTACCCTATTTTATGCCATTGATCAGTTTGATGTTTTTCAAACTTTATTCTGATGTCAATAACACTATCTTAATTTCTGTAGTTTTATCTCAAGTATGGTTCCTCTCCTTGATTTTCAAAGACTTCCCACAGCCTAAAGCATAAAGTACAAACTTCTTTGTATGATATATAAGACCGTCTTTTCATAGTCCATGTTGTTATAAATATATAGTGTTCTTAATATTTACAATAGGAGGCATTAAATATATGTTGATACTAATTAGGCTGGAACATGACTTCTTATGGGTTCTTTCAGCAACAACAAAGAAAAACACTAATTTATCACGTTATATCCTTACTATAAAACTGTACGAGGTAGAGCTTTAAAATAAAGAGTCAGTGCCACTTTTTGCAAGAGTTTGTGGAATGGAGAAAGGTCAGTGAGATTCCAACGGGGATTCTGACTTTGTTTCTGGAAACTCCCTTTAACCAGGTTATCATGCTCCTGTTACCAAAGTGTGTCAGCAGAAAGTAAAGGGGAGAGAAAACAAAAGAAAGGCTTTTTGTTGTTGTTGTTTTTATTTTATTTTTTCAAGATGAGACTTTTGCTCCTTGCCTTCTTCCTGTCGTGGAGTTTTGGGACTCACTGAGTGGTTTTCTCAGAGCACACTGATATAACATCCTCTTACAGTTAGTTTTAGAAAAGTTCAGTTCTTGAGAGGCTATAAGAGAGGGAGAAGGAAGGAGGGCATTCTGTAAAGTTATCTAATCTATAGTTTTGCTAGTGTTGCTTAAATTGCTTTGGCAAGAATATCAGTGTATTTCACGGTTGGAAAAGAATTGTGTGTGTGTGTGTAGATAGCAGAGGCAATCATTCTCAAGTGTGCTTGCCAAGTTCTATAATACTGCAATGACTGGTTGACACTCTGAATTATGATTTAGTGCTATCTGATCAGAAGTAAAAAAAAAAGGGGGGGGGGCTTAAAAATGATGTTTTACTTGGTTTTTCTCAATATTCTCTATACTTTGATTTTCCCAAGAACACATTTAATTCTAAGTAGTCTTTAAAATACCTTTAATTTGGCTTTTTTTTCAGCCTCTAGAGCAATCTTTCTTAAATTCTCAGTCTCCTTCAGTAACTCTTCATTTTCTTGCTGAAGTTTCAGCCTTTGTTCACTGACGAAGCCGCAATTCTCCCTCTCAGACTCCAATATATTTTGAAGTTTCTGAATCATTTCATGGGAACGTGATATCTCTTCTGAGGAGCTGATTTTTAAAAAAGGCAAAAAGAACTCTTAACTCTTAATGACCAATAGCAGAAATCAAAATGTCTACCCACCTTTTCTAGTACAGACTTCTGTTTCCTTTATTCAGAGCCATTTTTTTACTTTATATTTATGTGGTTTCAAAATGCTATGTAATACATTTAACAATGAAGGCAAATATATTTAACAGATTAAGAACAGACAAACGACTGTTACCACTCATCTGGAAAATCGATGTGAAACTTATTTCAACTTTTTACTAACACTGAGAATCATTGTATAAGGACTTTTCAAGGAACAAACTGAAGACAATAAATAACATAATCATAATCAAAACTTTGCTTCATCAGTAAACTCCACGGGAAAACATAACAGTTGACTACACTATGAGATTATGATAAAATCTATTTTCATATTTTCTTGTTTCATGTCTTAGAAATGGTTTTACAAATTCTAGTTGTGTAAACTTGTTTTACCATAGGTATCAGGTTATGTTTCTTGAACTTTCTCAGTCATGGATTATTAGGTGAGATAAACTCTCAACATGTATGGTTCAACATGTACTTCAATAAATACACTTCTAATTTTTATTCCTATTTTCTAAAATTTTCATCTTTTCCATCCCAGATAATCACCACTCCGAACATTCCTGGTCAATAGGTATCAGAGTAAACACCTATCAATATCAAACAATATCACTTCTATATTTATATTGTAATGGCTTAAGTTGAGGCAGACACGGTTACTTATTTTCTGACCTTTACTGCCTCCCTGCTGTATCTTTGCTTCCCCAGTTCCTCCCACATTCTTGTATGCTCTGATTTCTATATTAAATCTTTGATTCCACTAAACATGCTGCTGTTCTTCTTCTGTTTAAAGGTTGGTTGACAGAGTTGCTAATGAAAGGAGGTATCCAAGCAATGATAATAAAAGAATGCTAATATCAGAAAAATGCTAAGATCAGAAACAACCACATGTTTCTGTGCCCTCTGTCAAAAGTCAAAAAGTCCACAATGGAACAGAAAAACCAAGTGAATGACAGCACATATATGTCTTGAGTAGAGGAAACTTTACAGTACAAAGAACTGTTTTTTAATCAAATTATTTGGTGAAAAAAATTGAAGAAGAAGGGAAACCTAGAGACAAATGAAGACTAAGAAAAAGCAGTCCTAGCATTCCTGAAACCAGAAATGGACAGGAAAATTCACAATTAAGAGAAAACCTTTGAACGAAGTGACTGTACGAAAACCTTTATCTCGTGCACCTCCAAGCGCATGTAAAAATTTACATTGGAGAAAAGTCCTTTGTGTGTAGGGAATGTGGGGTAGTCTTTGCTACTTTCTCATGTCCTAACAAACATGGAACAATTAATCCCAGAAAGAAGTATACTACTTGTACAGGGTGTTTGGAAGTCTTTAGCAACTCCCATTTCCTTAATGAAGCAAAAGAACTCAAGAAGCCTATAAATGGAGAGAAGCTTTTTGCATGTAAGGAACATGGGAAAGCATTTCATCTAATCTTCACACCTTATTCAATATATTCAAATGCATACTGGGAGAGACTTCTACAATTGAGGGTTGTGGGAAAGACTTCAAACATCTTATACCTTATGTAACCTATAAGACTTTATAGTGGAGAGAACTCATATGGAAGTAAGGAAAATAGGAAAGCCTTTAGATAGTACTAATCTTTCACTGAATATGTAAGAACTCACATGGGGGAAAAAGCATATGATGTAATAAATGTGGGTAAGTCTTTAAAATTTTCCATTGTCTTATGTTTACATTAGAAAAAATTCCCATGCAAGTCAAGAACATAGGAAAGACTATATATCTTACACACCTTAACAAACATGAATGAACTCACGGTAGAGGGAAGCAATATATGTCGATATATACATACAAACAAGGATATGTACGTGTGTACACACACATATATACACAAACAATACACACACACACACACACACACACACATACAGATATCCTTGTGAGTAGGAAATATTGACCACCCTTAGTTGTTACTCAACCTTTAGGAAAGAAGTGGGAACCCATGCTGGAGTAAAACTCTGTTAAGAAGTGAAATAACCTTAAATTGTTAATCTTCTTTAGGAAGTAAATAAAAGCCCCAAGAGAAACTACATTAATGTGTGAACAATGTGGAAAAGTCTTAGATTTTTCCTTATATCTCAAAATTCATGAGGAATTTACAGTGGAATAAAATCTTGCAAATGTATGAAATGTGGAAAAATATTTACTTTCTTTTCATTCCTGAAGAAAAATGTGAACATACAACTAAAAAGAAACCTCACAAATGTAAGGAAAGTAGGATAGCCTTCAGTTTTCCCTGGATAGTTGAGGAACATATGAAAATTCACACAAACATTATGAATGAAAGAAATGAGGAAGTAGTTTTTTGTGACTGTGTCCTGTAGAAAACACATGTGAATTCACCCTGAAGAAAAAATGTGAATATAAGGAACATGAAGAAGACTTCAGTGACTTCTCTTTTTACTCAGAAAAACACATAAATAGAGAGACACTGTGAATTAAAACAAATGCAGGATGTGAAGGGATGTGCAGTGGAGGGACTCCTATGAACGAACACATGGTATTGAGAGAAACCTTTCTTAGTACATACAAGAATTTCTAGGAATATACTGGCTCCTTCTGCATGCTTCCTTTGGAAGTAATCACACAAGCAATTATCTAGATTACTGAAAATCACAATATGTTTATGAAACAAATATGCAGAATCTCCTTTTGAAAAAACACTTCAGGTATTAGTGTATGTATTTTAAGAAATAAAATTGTCTTCATTTAAAAAATATCTTTTGAATATATATAGAGATTAGAGTTTTAGATAATTTAAATAAATCTTTACTATACTTAAGTAACATTCTGGTGAAAAAAAGTAAATTCAGAAGGGATATGGCATTTTATAGGTTTATCACTTTTATAGATAATGTAATAAACATGATGGTTCATTAAATAATATGCAATATCGCAAGAAACATACTAAAGATAATTACAAACTATTACAATAATTACATAGTATGAAAAAAATAAAATGGTATGCCACTGTTAAATCTTTTCCTTCTGAAGAAACTGGTTTTTTGAAATAGTCTTGAAAAAAACTGTATTTGGTCCTTTCAACACAAGATGTATGAGTCCTCTCTCTCTCTCTCTCTCTCTCTCTCTCTCTCTCTCTCTCTCTCTCACACACACACACACACACACACACACACACCCAGGAATCTCAAAAATCATGGGAATTCTGAAGATGTCATCACAGAAAACCCAAAAGAAAACTTACTTAATTTCAAGTTGTTTTATTCTACTTTCTGCTTTCTTAAGTCTTAGCTGAAGATCGTCTTTTGAGCTCTCTGCAATCAGATATCTTTGGTGCATTTCTTCCAGTTTTCTGTAGTCACTTTCATTCCCTCTGCCTTCACGGTAAATCTGCAGAAGAGGCTTATATGTGTACTTCCTTATAGAAGGAAACCCTCTTAATAAATTATACAGTTTAGATACTGAAATCAATGATGACAAAAAGTCACAATCATGTATTCATCTGTTTCCACTATAATGTATTAAAACACATCAAAGATTAATTCTAATTGCTTCACATTTACAAAATAAATTGCTGAAAACTGAGATATAATCACTTATTTTTAAAAAATTACTCATGCTAATAATATGAAATGTAAAGCAGCCAAAGCTAAAGACAAAACAAAACATACTATAAATGTCAACTTAGAGATAACCACTGGCAATTCTTTGATAAACAACCTTTGAGACAATTTACCAAAATTGAAATACTGCAATGAGTAGAACTATCTGGCTCCAGAATCTCCCTCTGGCTTATCTGGACAGTGATGTAGCTATGGGAGTTCCCCTTCCCCAGCAGTGGCTGAACCCCAGCTTAGCTTCTCATGAGACTCTGGACTTGCACTTACAGCACAGGGGCTGACACACCCCAAGGGAAGCAAGGTCTTCAGATGGTAGTATTCTCCATTTTGATAAGTCCCACCCAGCTACCCCCCAGATCCAGACCACCTGGCCACACAACCTGTGTCTTCTCCACTGACTAGACTGCTGTCACACCTGCACTATGAGCACCAGCATATCTGCATGGTGTTGCTAGCACAACTGCACTTCAGTCTCAGCAGGACTGTGACCAGGCAGGCTGGCCTGTGGGACAGGGAGAGAGCAGGGAGTGTGCCTTTGCTCTGCCTGCTGTCTTCAGCCTTGAAGGTGCTCCATTTCCCCAGTGGAGCCTATTCCTTGATCCAACCCAAGTAGTGTTCAAGAATTCCTCAAACCCCAATGTACAGCAGCAGGTGGCAAGCTAAAGAGGACCCAACCTGACAGATGGAGACTCACAAGGATCTACCTTCCAGGAGCGTGGTAACCAGGAAGGTCTCACTTTGAACATACGTATACATTTCTTTTCTTGAAAATCAGGCTGTATACCAAGTTCTGTTTTATAAATTATTATTTTACTATCTGGTGTCATGATTTTTGAGAACATGGATATATCACATGATTTTTTGTCTATGTAGCTCATCTTTGAAAGTCAAATGCTTACTATCATTTACTATTTCTTAATATTGGACAAGTTATTTACTACTCTAGGACAGTTCCTAATACAGCATCTAAAATATTGTATGTTCAAATTTGGTCTTTTCTTTTCCCAAGGCACTTTAAAAAAATGTGATATTTGTTGCTAATAAAAAAGTGTAAAGAGGTAAGCTATATGGCACATGCCTGTAATCCTAGCAACTCGGGAGGCTGAGGCAGAAGGATTGCGAGCTCAAAGTCAGCCTTTGCAACTTGGCGAGAAACTTTGCAACTCAGTGAGACCCTGTCTCTAAGCAAAATATAAAAAAAAGGGCTGGGGATGTGGCTCAGTGGTTGAGCACCCCTGGGTTCAATCCTCAGTACAAAAAAAAAAAAAGTGTAAGAAAGAAAGAAATTTTAAAGTTTTTCTCAAATTTAATTGAGGTCAATATTTTTCCTAATTATTATAATTTTAAAGGCAAAAATCATAGCAATGTTATAATTTTCTAGTTAATTATTTTGTTATTTTTGTAGATGGTCTAACCCCAGAGAGAGTTGACATAAAATTAAAAAATGAAACTTCCTATTGGGATACAGTTAAGCAAGGAGTTTTATGGTCAAAGAATATGATTGTTCTTGGAAAGAAATGTATGCCGGCAATACCAGAATTTAAATGAAGACTCTGAGTATATTCCAAGAAAATAAAAACACTCACCAGGAGAATACTTATAAATACAAGGGTTGCTAGTAGATAATGTGATGAAAGCAGACAAAATTGTTGGATATTTGTAGTTGTGTTTTAGGTAGGTATATTTCCTTTTTCTTTTTACCTTTTCTAGTTCTTCTTCCACAGCTTTTTTTTCCCTAATGGCTCGTTCAATTTGGCTTTGTTTTTCATCACACTCCTATAAATTCAAGTTATAGTGTAAATAAATATGTTTGGTGAAACCTTAAGGAAAATAGGAGGGAATGAAAAAGTAAAATGACTTGCTCATAACAGAAATATCATACTTAAACAACAAAGTAAGGTCATAGTGACTAGAAACAAACCAAAACTTAATTTTCAAGAGCTACTTATCCTAGGATTTCAGAAGTGACCTCTAGTTATAGACCGCCAAAGAATTGTACTTCAACCGACTAGGTGGGACATAGGTTGGGTGATGGGGAGGAAAAAATAATCAGGGTCCCTTTCTCACGGTACAGATTCTTTTATGTACTCTTATTAAACATTTTGGAAAGGGAACATTGAGCTAGATAGTAGTATAATATCCTGGGGGATATCCTCAGGCTCAAAAGGTGGCAGGTGAGCAAATTCTAAAACAGTTAATTTCTCTTTGCAAAACTTACAAACAACCATGGGAATACTAAATACGTTTTATTAGCAGGAACATAAAACATTTTTGCTCAAAAATTTTATGCTCAAAAGATTTTAATCAGTAAACTTAGAAAGCATATCAATTAATCAATAAACTTTCATATTTTGCTAATAAAACAATAATCATTCTAATTACTGGTTTTCTTCACAATTATTTATTTTATACGTTAATGTGTTTTGGAGGATGAATATAAATAGCTTTTTATTATTGTGAATCATGCTTCAGAGGAGTCTGCTTTGCTGACAGTATTCTGCTAAAGATATTTAATTATTTTTAATTATTTTAAATGTGACCCCAAATTAATCACTTTGGTTATAATGAAGACCTTTACCTGATGTTACAAATCAGATGAAAAATTTAAGTTTAGTATCTTTTATTAAGATAGTATATTCAGTGTAGACCAACTGCACCTTTAATATTTCATTTATGCTCCTGTATACTGGAAGTTGTTCGTCTATTAAAAGGTAATTTTGGGGGCTGGGGTTGTCGCTCAGCGGTAGACTGTTTGCCTAGCACATGCAAAGCCCTGGGTTCGATCCTTAGTACCACATAAAAATAAATAAAGTAATGGTATTGTGTCCAACTACAACTAAAAAAAATAAATATTAAAAAAAGGTAGGGGCTGGGGTTGTGGCTCCGTTGTAGAGTGCTCGCCTAGCATGCACAAGGCGCTGGGTTCGATCCTCAGCACCACATAAAAATAAAATAAAGACGTTGTGTCCACCAAAAACTGAAAAATAAATATTAAAAAATTCTCTCTCTCTTTTTTTTTAAAAAGATACTGTGTCCACCTAAAACTTAAGAATAAATATTTTTAAAAAAGGTAGTTTCGTGGTGCTGAATATGGTATTTCTTCTATTTTATAACTTTTCCCATGTGACTTTCAATATGTATGTTAATAACAAAGTCAGATTAAACTTTTGGGCCTGGCATGTGGGTAGAAAGACCAGCATGTTATAGGTATGTTACATATACATGGCCATGAAATTCACCATATCATATTGACAGGTGATATTAACTAAAAGAATATTTGATTAACCCAGTGTAACAAAGGTAAAATGAGACAAAATAGTTGAAGCCTTTATAGAAAATTTTCATATTAATTCTATTAAAAACACACTACAATACTAACACAAACATTAAAAATTAATTATTAAAAGGTTTTTAGAGTTATTAGCTAATCACCCCTGATAAACCTATGTTTGGGGAAAACAAGACAAAATGAAAACAGCTATTTTTCAAGCACTCATGGAGTATTTCTGAAATCATATCCCAGCATAAAGGAAGCCTCAGCAAATTTTAAGATGAATATCATTTACACCGTGATCTGTGTCCCTTGTGTAACCAAATTAGAAATCAACAATAAAAAGACAGTCTAAATTTCTGTGTATTTAGAAACTAAAAAATAGGTTTTCAAAAAAAAAATTCAAGATCTAAGAAAAGATCATAATGAATGCTTCATTTCACTCCTATATATGTATGCATTTATAACTGATCCTCTTCCTCATTTGCAAGAGATTCATAGCAGAATTAAAATCTTGAGTGTTCTTAAAAGAAACTCTGTCTTGCAGTAGAAGCTAAAAGCTGGGGGGTGGGTGTTGGTCTCTAAAGAGAACAGTAGCTTGGAGTGCACTACCTTTAGCTTTTTCTTAACCTATTTTAAAAAGGTGCATGCTAACCTAAATATATAAGTTTTTTTCTTCCTGCAAGCATAACTTAATTTTGGGCTAGTCAAAATATGTTAAACTTACTCTCAGACTTAACTGTTTTGGTAAAGATGGTTACATACAATTGCTTTTTAAAAAAAAAAATAATTTATTTTTTAGTTATAGATGGACACAATATCTTTATTTTATTTTTATGTGGTGCTTAAGATCAAACCCAGTGCCTCATGCTTGGTAGGCGAGCACTCTATCACTGAGCCACAACCCCAGCCCCACACAACTGCTTTTTAATAACAGAAAACAGGGTTGTTATGCCTGAGACTACAGCCTAGATTTTTCTGGGAATATATACTTTTTAAAAGTAAATGAAAATGTCTTAATTTGAACACATTTTATAACATATTTAATGTTCAAACACTTTAAACAGTACAGTTTTTTTATACACAGAATCAACATGACATCAGATTATGTTTGATGTTTAGAAAAATAACTTAGCTAAGAGGAAGAATTGTAGTACCATAAGCATTAGAAACATGTTTAGTAATAAACTGAAGTTATCAATTTTTTAAACTTTAGAGTGAGTTTAATATAACTTTTGTTGTTACACAGATAATAATTATTTTAAAAATCCTTACTAGTCCTCATTCCTTTGGGAAAACAGAACTAATTTTCTTGCTCTTGCAGAGTGGACAGTCCACTGAATAATTCTAGACCGGGGTAAAGGCACTGTTATTCCTCCTCTTCTATAGGAGAAGAGAGTCTTCTAATAGCTAATCAGCCCATGGAATAGAATAAGCAAGATAACAGGGTGAGGTAAAACTGTATAACAGTGAATGGCACATGACTAATTAGCCATATTGCATCCCATTAATTTTATACAATGTTCCTATATCACCAAAACAAGTGATATTTAAAAAATAAATAAAAAGTAACACTGTTTCTGATTCTATACATTCAGGACCTGTACATAATATACATTACAGTGTTTGTAGAAAGTGGGAAAGACCTGATTCCTCTTTCAGATGTATTTAAACGTCATTCAGTTAATAAATATTTATTTCAAAATATACTGTGTAAAAACACCATAGGAGGCAATGGGGGAAATGAAGGAAGACAAAAGACTTTCTACACCAGGGTGCTTCCAATCTAATTGAAGGAATAAGATTTCATGGAGAGAGCACCAGTTTGTGTGTGGGTGTGTGCTGACACACAAAAGTGCAGCATCTTTATTAAAAGATAGCTCATTGCTCTGTCTTGTAACAGATGAAAAGTGATAACAGGGATTCAGAAAAGTTAAAAGAGTTTGTGAAGATGTAAATTCTTTCCATTTCCTGGAATTGCCTTTATTTTTATTCTCCTACAAGCAAAACTTTAAAATTTCATCTCCTCGAGGCTGGGGTTGTGGCTCAGTGGTATAGCACTCACCTAGCATGGGTGAGGCACTGGGTTCGATCCTCAGCATCACATAAAGATAAATAAATGAAGGTATTGTGTCCATCTACAACTGAAAAATGTTTAACAACAAAAAATTCATCTCCTCAAATTTTCAAGTTAAATTAATATCTCTAATGCAATCTCCACCACACAAGCTCTCTCTTCCTCTTCCCCTTCGCCTACTTGCTCTTCAGTACTCCTTTCTTCGGGAGCTTCCCGGGGTCTTTCCTCTCTCTCCCTTTCTGCCTGGCCTCCCAGATGAAGCCACCACGTGGGAGCAGCTGCAGCTGGGTGCTCAATGGCACTGTGTGTTCTGTCAAAGGCAAGTGATTACCAAGTACATGTGCTGAATGCCATCTATCTTTCCTGCTAGACCAAGGCACAAGACTGCAGAAAACATGTCTTTCTGGATTTTCACTTTGTCCTTAACACCTAGCATAGGTCATGGCTCAGTAAATATATTTTGAATGAATGAATGTCCAATACCATCTATAGTGGCTTTTAAGCAATTTTTCAAAGAAATTATCAATATAGTCTTCTCACATACCATTTGAAGGGCTGAAAGTTCTTCCGTTAATCGAGAAATCTGTACATGATATTGCTTTTTTGTATTTTCAACCTGTAAATTAAGACACTACAAATTATTTAGGTAAAGAGTAAAAATGATTAATATCTGATACAAATTTAGGATAATAAATGTTTTTTAGTACTGGAGATGGGAAATGAGCTACAACTGAGCTATATCCCACTCCTTGGGATAACACTTTGTATAAAAAGTAAAATTATGACTTTTAGGGCATAAAAGATGAATAAACACACAATGTATTTAAGAGCCAAGAATCTGTCATAAGAATAAAAGGAACAGGATGATCCATCTAAAAGGAGAGTGGCTCTTGTTTATATGGTTTCTTTATCAATATTTTACTATTATTAGAAATAAAAGCTGGAAACATTTTATGAAACTTAATTATTAATTCCTTTAAAACAATAATTTAAATCATATCAATTAGTATAAATAATATATTTTTGTGAAAAATAAGTATATTCACTAAAACTAAACATTTTTGAGAAGAGTGGCGTTATTTTACATCTTTGTGAATCTCCTTAATGTCTTGCGGAATAGAAGTCAGCTAGATTCTCTGATCTGTTTCTGTATTCAACCTGTTGTGTTGTTGCAGATCAGACAGCCTTTGGAAAACCATGCTACTGGCTTGTGATAAAATGGGTGTGAAAAGAGTAACAGTGTGGCAATGTCACTCTGAAAGTAGGTGTGGTTGCAGGATCTCTGAGCAACACTTTGGGAGCTGGTGCCCAGAGCAGGGTAAGAGAAAAACAGCATCACACACTGCAAATGCAACAAATAAACTTTAAGGAACTTGTATTTCACAAATGGAAGAACATTTTAGCTGCACATAAGATCACATCTTAGAGCAAGCAAATTACTTTTTAAGGAAATATGCATTTAAATTAACACAGAAATATCTTCAGAAACAGTACAATTTATGTGCTCGGAGTATTCTGAGGAATTAGTCACACCTTGTCAGGATGGTTCCTATGACAATAATTTTTTCTAATAGATATTCATGCTTTTTAAAAGGAGTGTGAAGAACACTGATGCCAATCGTATACTGTCAAGAAAACTTCCATGATCCAAAAGTCTTTGGGAATTTTCTAGAATTGTACTAAATGAACTATTTTTAAAACATAATGAAAACTTTCTTTGGAACATTTAGAAAAATGCCATGTACTTTATCTGGTTTATTAATATGAACTATATTTTTGAAGATCTGTCAACATTATATGTGGCCGTATTTTAGGTCATAATTAATGTTGACTTCCCTTATAAAATTAAGGGTTAGGACATTAAAGATCAATCTATGCTGTTCATGGGTCAGTAATAAGAGTTGAGCCTTTTAAGGATTATATACGTTAGGCATATGAAATTGTTATTATCTCCAATCAGGTTAGGAAGACTGAGCACTTGGTTTGGATCTAGAATGTCTCCCAGGCCACAGGCAGAGGTCTGGTCCCAGTAAGGCACTGCTGGGAGATGTCGGAACCTTTAAGAGGTGGGGCCTGGTGGAGGCCTTCAGGTCACTGGAGACAGGCCCTAAAAGGGGAAACCAGGACCCTGACCCTTCTCATTCCTCCCATTCACTTCCCAACCATGCGGTGTGTGGGTTTTTTTTCCTTTGGTGCACTAGTGTTGTACATAGTGATGAGATTCACGGTACATATTCATACATGCACACAATATAACAATAGGATTTGGTCAATATCATTCCCCAGAAGTCCCCTTGCCCCCTTTCTTCCTCCCTCCCCTGACCCCTTTCCTCTACTCTACTGATCTCCCTTGGATTTTCATGAAGGTGAGTGCTTTTGCTATTCCAATACACTCCTGCAGTGATTTGCAGACTCCCTATAGTCCTAAAAGTGATGGGGCCCAATGATCATGGACTGGAATTTCTGAAACCATCAGCCAAACCGAAACTTTTCCTCCTTATAAATTAGAACTGGCAAGCTGATTAATACATTGAGGCAAAAAGAAATTAAGTCATGGATGTTCCCATAACTTCATTAACTTCATTTCCCAGTTCTTTCCCTTTTCCCTCCCCTCCTCCCTCTTCCTTGGTTCCCTACTTCTACTCTCTCTAAGATGTCCCTTTTATTTTGATGTATATATTTTTGTTCCACATATGCCATAATTTTAATTAAATGAAAATTCAAAGGAAAAATTCTACGTATAGTGATTATTATTTTCTGAATACTGGGTTTGCAATCTTAATTTTCTTTTACACAATGTTATATATCTTCCATTTGTTTTAACCATGAACCTGTATTATTTTCAATAATAATTTTTAAGTTTATATATATTAAAAAAAAAAACAAACACCAACAACCCAAATTGGCAGTAGTGTGAAATGCAAAGGAGTCAAGAGACGCAGAAAATGCTTGGCACATAGGAAGTGCTCAATAAAGACTTCCTGAGTGAATGACCAGAGCAGTAGTGAGGGGCTGGGTATTAAGGAAATCAACAAGAGCACAGGAGAAAGGAAAGATCTGAGAGGAAGAGAGCGAGTCCAGTTTTGACAATGAGCTTCTGCTGCCTGTAGGGTTCCTTATGGGGGAGTAACAGGAGGCATGGGAGGCAGAGTTAGTATTCATATTTGTGAAGGTATTTGGAATTAACACCATCACATCACCTTAGAAAAAATTCCCTGAGATTATCTAATGGTTAATGCAAAACACAACCTCCACCAACCTTAAAATCAAAGTGAATTCATTTTAGGATTAGAAAATACAAGTCGAGTGTTAATACCATGATAGAATACTTTGATAAAATACTTTTGCTATAAAATACATACAACTTGTTAATTATCTATTTTAAAAATAAGTCTTCAAGAAAATGTTAGGCTCTGGCCTAAAGTTATAGTATCTCAATCCCATAAAGACAGCATGGTTCTAGTAGGAATGACACAGAAGATCAGAAATAAAAAGCCCAGGAATTAGTTTGGATTCTGCCTCAAACTGGAATTTTCATATTGGGATACTATCTAGTTTTAGTCAGTGACAAAGGACAGTCATGAATTGCTTAACAACAGGGTTTGTTCTGAGAAGTATATTGTTAGGTGATTTTGTTTTTGTGACAATATTTAACACAAACCTAGAAGGTACAGCTGACATACACATCTATGCTATTGCTCTTAGACCTGTAATGGCATGTTGCTGTATTGGACACTGTAGGCACAATGGTAGATATTTGTATATCTAAACATATTTCAACAAGAATAAAAACTTACTAGAATAAGAAATTACTAGGTGACAAGAATTTTTCATCATAACCTTATGGAACCACTGTCATATATACAGTCTGTTGTTGACCAAAATGTTGTTATGTGGCCCAGGACTGTAATAGATTCCTAAGAAATACTTTCGTGGCAAGAAACATTATAGAGTGGCTTTGTAAGAATGCAAACTTTACCACTTATTTGTCTGTGAGAAAGCAAATCAGTTAACTTTATTTTTATTTATTTATTTATTTGTGGTGCTGGGATTGGACCCACAGCCTTGTGCATGCAAGGCAAGCACTCTGTTAACTGAGCTATATCCCCAGCTCTAACTTTATTTTTTTTTAAACTGACAAGGCTATTAAAAACCAGTCTAAAATGGCTGTCCCTCTAGGAGTAATATTAAAGAAAAGGAACAGTTGTTTTTAACCATTTATACAAATAATTTCATAGGCAGTCTTCCTGAATTTTACTTTTCAATTTTGAAGTCTCTAAGTAACACTTAGTTTTAAAGTTGGGACTTAGATTTGGAATTTTAAATATAATTAAAAACTCCTTACTTCTTTCTTGGTTCTTATAGAGGTATTTTGTATAAGCTGAGAAACTGCTTCACTCATTTTCTTTTTATCTTCTTCATTTTGCTTCTTTTCAAGCAGAGCCTACAAAAATAATCATTTCATGTTATAGATCACATAATTATTAGCAAAGAGAATTTATTAAAAACCTACTAATCACTCTCTTTATAATAACATCACCTCCTAGATTTCTGGGACATTTCCATTTGAAGATGTTGCCAGAGTCATGAATGATATCCGTTTTTCCAAACCTCATACATCCTTGTCCTAATTAAAAACTTACTCTGACATTTATTTCAGCCAGTGTTTCCATCCAATCTCTACAGATAGAAATCTTAAAGATTTTTAAATTTTTCTTCTCTTTCAAGTGCCTATACAAATTAAGTCATCATCCATTAGTATCATATTCTTGAAAAAAATCTCTGGATTTCTCCTTTACATTATTTGATATTACTCAAATCATGTCCTTCATACCTGGATCACACTGTACCACCTCTGATGTGTTTTTATCCCTACCAATCATCGCCATCACCCACTAAAAATACTGTTAAAATTCTAGTTCTGTTTGTCAGTCACACTCCATTTCTTTCCTATGGGGTAAAACTCCTCTACTCATCTCCTTCCATTCTTTTTACACTCCCTCCAATCAAGTTTTTGTCACCATGGTCTTACCTTTTGATGGTACTGAGATAACTTATCGTTTCCTTTTTCTTTTGCTTTCTGGACTGCCTTCAGTTCACCCCACTGTGGGTGTTCCTTCCACCTCACTAATGTGTCTTCTCAGTCTCAGATGCTGACTAGCCTTCTTCTTCTGCATCTTGTAATACTGAACCACCCAAAGCGCAGTTCTTGCTCCTTTTCTCTATGTCCTTTCCTTGGTGATCTAATAAAATCTTCTGATTTTTAAATACTTATATTTTGACAAAGTCTGAATTTACATCTCTAACCCAAACATCTTTCTGAGCTGGGAATTCCTCCAATTAGGTCAGATTGAATCAATCAATATCTCTTTTTAAAGTTTTCTTTTTCTTCTATTTCTTTCTTTTTTTGGTGCTAGGGATGGAATCCAGGACCTTGCTCTAGGCAAGTGCTGGCCCTGTATTCTAACTTGACCATCTTCAAAATATACCATCAACATTTTCAAACAGGTTTCCTCCAGCGTAATGAGCTAAGCTAGTGAGACATAATAGCTGTCATGAACTAACAGTCTCCAGAAGGAGAGGGGATAATGAAGAAGGGGAACGATGCCAGGCTCTGAGGCCTACTTGTTTGTACGATTGGTTAACCCATCTTGTCCCAGTGTCTCAGATGCAGAACACCCACAACAACATAAATTGAGCAGTAAATACAGCACCTATGGTAACTTTGAAATAATTATCGTAGGTTTTTAGACATCTATTGAGAAAAGTAATAGGTGATTGACAAGGGTATTTGAAAATATTTTAAATTCAATGTGAGAATGGTATAAATTTTACTATAAAAATTACCCTACTTCATATGGAATTCCAGTTTTCCATATGTAGTAGAGTAACTTTTATAGTAACCCCTATCTCTCACCCTGTACAAAATTCAGCTCAAAGTGGATCAAGGACCTAGGTCATAGAACAGAAACCCTGCAAATACTTAAAGAAAAGGTAGGCCCAACACTCTAACATACCAGCACAGAAACTGACTTCCTTAATAAGAACACTACAGAGCAAGAAGTAAAATCAATAATCAATAAGCAGGATGGCATCAAACTAAAAATCTTCTTCACAGCAAAGGAAATAATCAAGAGCATGAAGAGAAAGCCTACAGAATGATAGAAAAATCTTTACCTGCACTTCAGATAGAGCTTAATCTCCGGCATATATAAAGAACTCAAAAAACACCAAAAGAAAACCAAATAACCTAATCAATAAATGAGCAAAGGAACTGAACAGAAACTTCACAGAAGAAATACCAATGGTCAATAAATATATGAAAAAAATGTTCAACATGTCCAGCAATTAGAGAAATGCAAATTAAAACTACACTGAGATTTCCATCTCACTCCAGTCAGAATGGTAATAATCAAGAATACAAGTAACAATAAGTGGTGGTGAGGATGTGAGGAAAAAGGTATACTCATACATTGCTGGTGGGACTGCAAATTGGTTTAACCACTCTGGAAAGCAGTATGGAGATTCCTCAGAAAACCTGGAATGGAATCACCATTTGACCCAGTTATCCCACTCCTTGGTGTATATCCAAAGGAGTTAAAATCAGCATACTACAATGATGCAGCCACATTAATGTTTATAGCAACTCAATTAGCTAAGCTATGGAACTAACCCAAGTCCCCTTCAATAGATGAATGGATAAAGAAAATGTGGTAAATATACAAAGTGGAGTATTAGTAAGCCACAAAGAAGAATGACTTTATAACATTTGCCAGCAAATGGTTGAATCTGAAGACTATCATGCTAAGTGAAATAAGCCAATCCCCAAAAAACTAAAGGTCAAATGTTTTCTCTGATAGGTGGAAGATAACCCACAAGAAGGGGTGGTGGTAAGAGAAAGAATAGAAGTGTAGTAGATTAGACTTTGGGGAGTGGAGGGAAAGGGGCAGTAAGCAAAAGAAGGACAGTGGACTGAGTCTATTGACATAGTTTTCCCATGTACATACATGAAAACAACACAGAGAATCCCACCACCACGGACAGCCGTAAGAATGTGACTCTAACTAGAATAAGATATAACTATATCAAAATGGATTCTGCTGTCATGTAAAACTAAAAAGAAACAATAAAAAACTGTAAAAAAGTTACTCTAGCTAAATGACCAACTGAAGAAAATATTTACATAATTGATAAGTAGTATAAAATATATTCACAAAAGTATTCTCTAGAAAGGGGATGCCATTCTATTTTGAGGAACATGCTGCATTTCAAATCATCGGTGTCCTAGGAGGAGGACGCTGGGACATGTGTGTGGTGCAGTGATGTGCAGGGCACCGCACTGCTGCCTGGCATGATGATGTGCTGCTTCTAGGGACACTTGCTGATGAGCTGTGACCCACGCTTTCATACTCCAGAGAATAGATGAGAGAAGACATTTATTCTGAAAGCTGTAGGAAAGTGGACATTGTGCTATCTTTGGAGAACATTTGGCAGTGGATGACATAATTATCAGATATTATGGACACAATTCACTAAAACAATTCATAAGAGGTAAGGTCATAAGATTTGGTTATAAATTCTGGGCACTGTGGGGAATAGTAAGATATTGCTATAACTTTTACTCATATTGTGGAAAAAGTACTTCAGAAGCACCTGACGGTGACCTTTTGCTTTGGGATCAAGTAGTTCTATAAATGCCTAAAGTGGTAGAGAATCCACAATCACTCTGCTTTTTTCTTTTCTTTTTTTTTTTTTCTCCAGTGATCTATTCACTGGCTATGATTTCTTGGTACACTTTGGCACTATGAGGAAAAACAGACTAAACAAGTGTCCTATGAGTCCAACAACACTGATGAAAAAATAATCAAGAGGTTTGTGTGATACAAATGATGAAATTCTCATTGTATAAAATGGTTACATAACAAATGTGTCATTACTGGAATGAACTGTAATATAGTAGAACCACTTGCCAAAGTTTGATGATTGAAAAAATTAAGAGCAGAGCCAATGTGTCTCAAGGAAAGGCAAAGAGACCAAACACATGATTAGTTGGTTGCCAAGTATTTCACTTCTATTAGAGGTACAAAATTATTTTGGCCTTTATTCATTCAGATAATTGATAAATGCATGGTTTACTCACAAATCTGGGAACAAAGACAAGAAAGCTCTCATAAATTTGCTCGATTTTTAGAGACACTTGCTTAGTTACGTAAAATGATGCAATGAGAAACCTTCACAAAGAAGAAAG
Organism: Marmota marmota marmota; assembly: GCF_001458135.2. Taxonomy (NCBI): domain Eukaryota; kingdom Metazoa; phylum Chordata; class Mammalia; order Rodentia; family Sciuridae; genus Marmota; species Marmota marmota. The sequence goes on from NW_026000037.1 coordinate 6,554,407, forward strand.
TGTGATATTCTCAGACCTACTACTCTCCAAAATGATATTAAGATTTGATGTGAGAAGCCATATCATTCTCTTTTTGGGGGGCAGGGTGTGTGTGTGCCAGGGATTTAACTCAGGGACACTCAACCACTGAGCCACATCTCCAGCCCTATTTTGTATTTTATTTAGAGACAGGGCCTCACTGAGTAGCTTAGTGCTTCACTTTTGCTGATCCTAGCTTTGAAGTCGCGATCGGATCGCCTTGCCTCAGCCTTAAGAATATCGACAACAAGTCATCTTATGTGAAACTGACAACATACTGTCAAATATGTAATGTAAGCCTTTGAAGAGTTTTGTCCTTTCCACCAAAACTAATTGATAAATAGGTCATGAGAGTCACTTCATTGTATGTAGTGTAATATATGAAAGGATATCACATTTGCCCAATGCCCTAATTACAGGACAGTTTATATGTACGTAAAAGATATTACATTGTCCAGTGTCCTATTTAGAGGGCAATCTTTGTTTTTATTCTTAATGATAATAAAGGATATATAAGCTCTAGATTATGATACCCAATCTGTTTCAATGAACCTGTGTCAATTTTGTCAAAATATTCACAGAATTAAACACTTCGGATTTAGTGGGTTTAGAGAGCTAGTGACTCTGAACATCAAACAAGTAACTGAAGATGGGATCCTCCAGCAGTTAAGCAAGGAGTCACATGGGTGGTGGACACTCTACCAACAGGAAGCCTCTGTGATCCTGGGGGAAAGGCAATGAGTGTCTACACACCTCCTCTGTCCATAGTATCCTACACAAGATCTTCATTTTTGTGACCTGATGGTAATTCAAAGTGCTCATACAATTAGGTTTCAAAAGATAGAGGTAAACAAATTTGTCCTGTCCTCAATATTTCTAGATAACTTGGATGCTTAAAACAATACTCAAACATATTATGTCTATTGTGTGCTTTCTTTGTATGTGGTGCTGGGAACTGAACCTGGGTCCCTGACACTCGAGGCAAGTACTGTACCACACTGAGCTACAACCCCAGCCTAATTGTGTTTATTTTAAGTAGTCTAAGAGACAGAACTCAGATCACACAGGGGAATACTACCTGAAAGGCAAGATAAGCACTTTAGTATTTAGCTTGTTCTGTTTTTAGTAGCTTTCTTGGAAAATTCTCCATCTTGTAAAAAATGAACCAATGCATTTCCTTTACATGCCTCACACTTCCTAGTAGAACATTCTGCACACAGTAGCTATTCAATAAATGTTGATAAATAAACTAGTGATAATATGAGCTCTACATAAAAAGACAGTGCCATTAAAGTATCTTTACCATTCATACAGAAACGGTACAAGGAAAAAAAAACATGGTATAAGATGGCACAGAAATCACAATGTTTAGAAGGTTAAAAAAGGAAAAGTGACAAAAAGAATCTAGTTAATAATCTTTAAAGTTAAAATTAACTCTGCCAATTAAACTTTTGCTCTATTAGAATAATTATGTAGGAGCTGAAGAGGAAAGAGGGTGAATAAGACTCATCTGATCCAACTGAATAAAATATAGGGTATACAGAGGCAAAGCATTATAAGAGTTTTTAAGAAGTGTGACTATAGGAGAGGAAAATCAGTTACACGGGGAAGTCTGATATTTAAATATTAGCTTTGGAAAAGAAGTGACATTTCACCATATTTCATGATATTAAGTCTTACCATTCAAAAATATAGTATGTCTGAGAACAGAATAGTGTCATTCTCCTGCACTTATGCTGCATCTGATGATTCATTTACTATTAGGCCACAGAGGAATTTTTGGCATTTTATTATTTATAAACATGTTTGTGAGTTTTTTCTCTCTCTCTTTTTCTTTTTTTTGAGATTTCTTACCTGACTTTTTTGAAGATTAGCTTCTTCTAGGAGTTGCATGCTATCTCTGGCTCTTAGAATAGCCTCATATTTCTCATTTTCTAATTTGTTACACATTGCTTGAAGGTCTCTGGTTTGTTTTTCCTGATGTGTTTTTTCTGTTCTTAACTGGTTGGCTTCTTGGATTGCAACACATAATCTAGAAATTAATAATCACATTATGAAAGTTAAATATTTTTAAAGGCAGGGAGGGAAACAAAATTTAATGAGGCCATAGTACAGGGCAGGTATTATGCCAATAACTTTCTTATGTATTTTCTCATTTGATACATACTACAATTCTGTAGTGGGTTTTATTATCTCCATTTTAAAGAACAACAAACATACCCAGAGAGATTCAGCTTTTGACTAAGGTCATATGGCTAAAGAGCAGAGGGGCTGAGACTGAGCCTACATATTCTCTAATTAGGTTACATTTGCTGTGATACCACACTGTATAATATGACAATATTATGACAAAAACATTTAAAGATGGCTTTGTTCTTTATATTTATATGATCTTCCTTTTCTCTTTTTTTCCTCTTGGCCCCCTTCTCCTGCCTTCTGCTCAGGTAAGCCTGTTAACTTATTAATGAATACTTTGAATATTTTTCTCCTAGTTCATATAATCATATACATACATACACACACTTAGCATATATACATCCATAGGCTTCTGCACATATTTTTGTTAAAAGAATTAAAATCATCATATTATGCTCTTTTCTCATTCAATATATGAGAAAATTCCACTAAACAATACATCCAAAGCTTTCTTTTCCCAGTCTGATGGACATAACCTATTCATTTGAATTTTCCTGGGGAGTTTAAACACTTTTGTTTTCTAAGCCATGCGGAATTTGTTTTTTGAATTTCTTTTTCATCTTCTCCATCTGTTTTTTTTCTGATGAGCTGTTTACTTATTGCTTTATAAGAACCCTGAATAATATAGCTATTAATCCTCAGTATGTACTTTATGCTACAAATGTTTTCCACATCTACTTGGTTGTTGTCATCATTGTCTGTTGACTGTACTTAAGGAATCTTTAACTGAAAAATTTTTTATTTGATATATATATATATATGTATATATATATATATCTGACAGTAGAATCTATTTTGATATATTTATAGAAACGTGGAATACAGTTTATTCTAATTAGGATCCCAGTCTTGTGGATGTACACAATGTTAAGATTTACTCATTTGTTAAGATTCACTCAATGCATTGAAAAAAATTTTTTAATTGCTTTTATTTTTTAAATGCACCACAGCGGAATGCATCCCAGTTCTTATTACACAATTTATAGAACACAATTTTTCATATATCTGTTTGTATATAGAGTATGTTCACACAAATTCATGTCTTCATATATGTACTTTGGATAATGATGTCCACTGCTAACCTCCTGCCCCCTCCCTTTACATTGAAAATTTAATACAACTAAATTTGATGATTTTTTTCCCTTTTGAGATTTCAGCTTTTATAAAGATAGTCTTCCTCTGCCATACATATTTATTACCAAGAAACTTATTTTTCATTATAATCTTTGAGGTGCTATATGGCTTTTAAAAACTATCTCAATGTATTTTCCCTTGATTAAAAATAAAGTTAAAAAATGAATATAGCCAGTTCACAACTAGAACACATTAACACATATATGTACAAAAACTGCCCTATAGAGAAATGATATAAAAACTAACATAATATCATCTAGTCAATAGAAATATTTTTAAAACCTCAGGTTAATTTACAAACATTTAATAATAATATATTTAACAGAGTATACATAAATCAGACAAGTCTTTCTTAGAGAGACCTGCCATTCCCTAGATTCCTTAGTCATCTAGAGGGACTTGGAGGTTTTCAGGGAGAGATCTTTAGAAGAGGAAAGGAAATAACATGCTTTTAAAACATTTATGGCATTTGAAAAGATCATAAACAATAATTTAAAACCCCAAATAATAAATACTTATTGATGCCAAAATGTCTTTGACTTTATGAAATAGCAACAATTTGATAACACTAAAAGATCAGTATAAAAATATCCTTTTCAGAAAAGGGTTCCTGAACATGTAAACTGGACTTTCAATAAAGTACCCTAAGATTTAATTTTCTTTTCTTTCTTTTAATACACAGTGATCTCTTCTTAGGGTACACTTAGGTTATAATATTATAGTTTTACACCAAAAACAACATCACAAAACCCCCAAAGATAACTTAAAGCATTGTTGAATAAATAAACATGATTATAATTCAATACTAACAGAACCAAAAGCAAGTGAAATTCACTCATTCAGAGTGAACAGTCTGCCTGGTCACTATTTCACTGTTTCTAGTCATTAGCATAAACTAGCACAGAATGCTTCTAAAATAAAAGAAATAAAAATCTTCAAACAGTGGTTTTCTAAGTTTAACTCATAGAAGTTCAGGAAAGCAATAAAATAATCAAGTGCCGCTGGTGGGACTGCAAATTGGTGCAGTCAACATGGAAAGCAGCATGGAGATTTCCTGGAAAACTGGGAATGGAACCACCATTTGACTCAGCTGTCCCTCTCCTCGGTCTATATCCAAAGGACTTAAAAACAGCATACTATAGGGACACAGCCACATCAATGTAGTAGAACAATTCACAATAGCTAAACTGTGAAACCAACTTAGATGCCCTTCAATAGATGAATGGATAAAAAAAAATGTAGCATATATACACAATGGAATATTACTCAGCAATAAAAGAGAATAAAATCATGGCATTTGCAGGTAAATGGATGGAGTTAGAGAAGATAATAAATACTAAATGAAGTTTAGCCAATCCCAAAAAACCAAATACCAAATGTTTTCTTTGATATAAGGAGGCTGATTCATAGTGGGATAGGGAGAGGGAGCATGGGAGGAAAAGAGGAACTTTAGATACGGAAGAGGGATTGGAGGGGAAGGGAGGGGGCATGGGGTAATTAATGATGGTGGAATGTGATAATCATTATTATCCAAAGTACGGGTATGAAGACACAAATTGGTGTGAATATACTATGTATACAACAAGAGATATGAAAAATTGTGCCCTATATATATGTAATAAAAACTATAATGCATTCTGCTGTCATATATAAATAAAAAAATCAATTTGTTCTCAATCTGCTGTGAGCAAAGTAATTACTTTTATTAACATTTTGGAGAAGAGAGATTCAAATACACATTTTTTTTCTGGACATAGAATAAATTAGTTATGCATCTGTGACTAGAACTAAGATATGAGTTCTTGATATGCTCAGGTCAGTAGACTATTTCTCTGTGTAACAGAGTCCAAAGGTACAGGATAAGTTTTTCAGATATAAACCATAATGTGAATCCACAGGCTGTGATCATTTTATCGTAATTGGATTACTAATGACAATTTTCAAGTTTCTTAAAAGAACAACCAATAAGCCTTAGGAAACAACAAAGACAAAAGATGCTAGAGTGATTTTTGTAATAAGATAGCAATTTATGACAAAACTATAGAATATACTTAAAAAGCAATTCAAACCTTCAATGATAAATAAATATAATGCTCCAGAAAACTCCAGGGAAAGCATAATGATTTCTCATCTTGTATAACTATTTAGTAAAAAACAATTTTTTTTCTTTACAATTTTTACCCTTCATTATTATTATTTTTTTCCTGTCTTGAAATGGAAAGAACATTTTCATTTTGTGATGGATTAAACTGACTATGACTGCTTTGGGGAAAAGGTAAAGGTAGTAAATAATAACTTCCTTGCACATGAAAAAAATTCTCATTGCTTCCTTAATTATTCAACATGTGCTATATATTCTATATTCTATTACTTTATTACTTGAAGCTTTTTGGGGGGTGAGGTGGGAGCTGCTTCTAAATCCTACCTTGTTTTCCTCCTGCCAGTCAAGTGGCTTAGTTTTTCTTGCATTTGGTAATTTTTGATAAACTCATTTCTGCCTGAATTTAATCTATGGGAATCTTTAGGAGCCTAAATTTAAAATGTTTTCCCTCAAAGAGATTTACTTTTGCATTTCCCATGCACCATGATTTGCTACCAACTTAACGCCACTTAAGTTTTTTGGCCTGAGTTTCCAATGAACACCCCAGGCTCCTCTGTTGCCAGGGCTGTCTACACATGTTTAGAGAAGACTATAATGGTTATCTTGTTTTGTTTTTTCTACCTGACAATATGGTAAACAGTCTCATGTCATCTGTCTTTGTTAAGAGGCAAATACTTTTCCTATCTACCTTTCAATGAGGCTGTAGTTCTTGAAGGGGTCCATTTAAAGCAGGCTCCCCTAGGTTGAGGCCCCTGCCACTTTATACAGCTCCAGGCCTGGCTTCCTTCTTTATTTACTACTCTGATTTAGCTCCCTGTCTTTGCTTGTTTATACTCTGGGGGATTTATTTCTCTTACATTTAAATGCTATAGATATAGATATATATATACACACACACATTAAAAAAATGTGTGTGTGTATATATATCTATCTCTCTATATATATATCTATATTTACTTTATCATCACAATGTTCACATGAAGAGCTTTTCCTATGTGAATGAGAATAGTCTGCCTATTGGTTGAGTCACTTTTGTTATCTTTGCTTTCTAACCTGTAGCAGTGGTCCACCCAAATATCTGCTTCAGACCTTGAGAGCAGATGCTGTGGCATGCTACACCCAATGTATCCGGCTTTTGTTCTTCCTTTGTACTGACAACATTGGACTACACTTGAGCCCTATGCTCCCCTGTTCTCTAAAATCTTCTATCCTTTGGTGTTCCAGCAAAGGGATGAATAAAAAGGATAACCTTGTACTTAGTATTCCAAGAACACACCCACTTCTCCCTTCTTTTGACTCCCCAAAGACTCAAGCACCTCATCCTTGTTTACCTGCCTGTATGAAACTTCCAGCCCCTCCCTTTTTTTTGAAACAATCCTCATGAATGAATGTTCTCCCTTCTGCAACAATCTGAATAAAATCATCTCCTATGCTTGTCTGGTACATTTAGTCTTTCACAGTACTGAAGAGTCCCTATACTACCCAAACAAACCTCAAAAGGAAAGAAAATTTTAACTAAATTATATTTTTCAATCATTTCACATTACTTACTCTCAATCTCTTAAACATAAACCACACGTGTGCACGCACATACACACACACACACACACCTAGTTGGTAACCTAGTTTCTGAAATGTCTTCAATCTGGGTAATGAGGATTTGCTGAAGAAAGAAGGAAAAAAAAGTAATTTGCATTCTGATTACGTAAAAATGTGTAAATTTGGATGTATTCTTTAGTAAATAAAAGTGAAATCTCAAACATCAATTTAGGTTGATAGTGGTAGCATGACCGTCTCAAAACAAAACAAAAGGACTGGGATGTAGCTCAGCTGTAGAGTGCCCCTCAGTTCAAATCCCAGTATCTCAAAAAATACAATAGAGTAAATAATTTTAAAAAATCCACAATATTCAACTCCTTGAGCTAATCATTCTTGCAGTGTTTATGGCCCTGATTACTAAAATATAGTTTAAAAATAACATTCTCCTTTTTTTTTTTTTTTGGCAACACTGGTAACTGAAGGCAAGCCTCACACATCGCCAGGCCTTCTGCTTGCATGTCTTCTATTTCCATGGCTTACTTTGACTATGTAAGATGGAATTATGGGGGTGTCGAGGTAATATCAAGTTTCCTCTGATACTGTGATTTAGAAATTTTAATCAGTCATGAGAAGAAAGAAGGAATTTAGGTTTTTAAAGATCAACTAGGTTCACTTCAAATTCTGCAGAGTGACCTCAAGATAGAAGAAAATGAAGGCGTACTTTGTCATGCCGTACTAAAACAAAGGCCACAGCACTCAAAGAGTTTCAGTTCTTCTTTAAAAAGTATTGAACTAAAATTGGTATGATTGTTCTCTTTAAAAATAATGATGGGCTGGGGTTGTAGCTCAGTGGCAGAGCGCTTGCCTCACACATGTGAGGCACTGGGTTCGACCCTCAGCCCCACATAAAAATAAATAAACAAAATATTGTGTCTATATATAACTAAAAATTTTTTTTTTAAAAAGTTATGATTACTATAGCACACTGTGTGAAAGGTATAGTCTCATTAAACAAAAGATTTTTGAACATATGTTCAAAGTGTAATAATTTTCTGAATGTGAATTTTAAAATAATGTCCAAAATATTGAATGACAATTATAGTTTTGATTTAGCACTTTATAATACATATTCTAACACCATAAATATAAATTCTACTTTAGCACATCTGTGGAAGTATACAGACAAAGCCACACATATTTAACAACTCACCGCACTTCTAATTGTTTTATACTTGTTTGTAACTGATGTAGGCGTTTATCTGATGCGTCTTCTCTTCCCTGGGCAGACAGCATATCCTCCTCCTAGAAAATAGAGAGACTGGAAGCTTATTTCAAGTACATGAAAACTTAATACACCACTTTAGAGCCTGAAGAAAACAGCTCACAGCACGAAGTTATGCTGCTATAATTCTAACTAAGTTTAAAGAAGCCATGTGACTTTGGAAAGGAATGACATATATAACACAGATAGGAGAGAACTTCACCACCAATACTATATTAGACAATCAATCAAAACAGTCATTGCATATAGATTTGTACAAACATAGATTTCTACAAAGGTTTCAAACTGATTCTATAGTGGGAATCTAACAGCAAGACAGGTATTTTCATTCAGACAGCTGGCCTTTAGGATATGGTCTTTTAAATCATTATCTACCACAGTAACCTCAGGGTGTTACTCCTCTGATATAATGATGCTCTGAAATATATTCATAGATTTTATTTTATCATCTTCCTAAAAAATTTTGTCTATTCTTCCCTGCCTTCTTTTATGTTAAATATTTGTATGATGCTATTTAAATTCCTCTTGCTTTTAACTGTGTTTCTGAATTACTTTTTGTTGTGGGGGGGTGCTGCTGTAGAGGTCATAATATGCTTCTTTAATTTATCCCTATGTAAAGTTAATATTAAATTAATTCAGAAATGACACTGGAACCTTGCAACAATAAACCTCCATGTACTAGGTTACTCCTTAGTGTCATCGTTGTCATTTATTATAACTGCATACTTGAATATGTTGAGAAAAGAAAAAATAGACATATCCTATTTCACATCTTCCTCTTGTTTTTAATTCTTCCTACATATGAGTTGCCATCAGTGCAAATTTCCTTTCAGCCTAAAAAACTTCCTTCAGAATTTTTTGAAATGTAGTTCTGTGGGGGGGGGATTTTGTATTAGTTTACTTAAAAGTATTTTTATTTTGTCTTCATTTTAAAAATATAGCTGCTCTGGATACAGAACTCTGAGCGAGCATTTTTTTCTCTTCATCACTTTGTGTCTATTATTCCAATACTTTCTGCATCCACAGCTTCTTCCCGAGAACTCGGCCATTGATCTTGTTGTGGTTTCCCCATGCAGGTCAGTGTTCTGTTGCTATTTTCAATTTTTTTTTCTTTTAAAATTAACTGTCAGTGCCATCATGGTGTGTCCAGGAGGGATTTGCTTTGTGTTTGGCTCACGGAAATTCTTGGATCTGTTAGTTTCCCACCAAACTGAGGAAGTTTCGGTCATTATTTCTCTGTTTTTCTGTTCCTCTTCTCCTTTGTGCAGTTTCAATTATACTTACCGGCTCATATTGTTCCATTGATTACTTCAGTATTTTAAACATTTTTTTATTAGAAAAATTCTATTGTTCTGATTTTGACTTCATAAATCATTCTCCTTTCCAGTCTGTTTTTGGGTCCATCAAATGAATTATTTTTCATTTGCTATACTTTAAGCTCTAGAATTGCTGTACTAAAAATTATTTTCTAGTTCTCAATCAAATTTCTCTATCTCTCCTTTCTCTGAGAACTTAATTTACTCTAATTTAAAAACAGATGTTTCAAAAAATTCCCTGAACATATTTATAATTCTTGATTTGAAGTTTGCCTACAAAACTCAACAGCAGCATCCACTGAGAGACTCTACTGATAGTCCCACTTCCATTCTCCAAACTCCTGTCCCTCGAGTATACATCCCACAATTCTGTCTGGTAATTTTTGGTTGAAAACTGGACATGGTAGATGATATACTTGAGCTACTCTGTATTCTGTGTTGTTCTTTTGAGGATTGCAGCTTTGCTATTGTTGTCCAGGGAGACAATCACCTTACTTGGACTTGAGTGCTGAAGTCTTTTTCCTAGTATGGAGCATCTGATGTCTGTCTGTGGTTAGTCCTTGCTGTTGCCTACGGTTATCTCTAGAGCTGAGTTTGTGGGAGTACCCTGTGCATGAGCTGAGCATCTGGCCAGATGTGGGCAGAGAGGGTTCACTCTCTGTGTGATTTCCTCGCTGCAGAGATTCCCCTGTGACTTCTAGCTTTGGGGTGTTCCATTTGATATTTCAAAGAATAAAGCTTCAGCTTTCTGTTGCTCAGGTGTACACATAATTAGAATGTACTCAATTATAAAAAGTAGCAAACTCAAATACCTATTTTCATGTATTTCTGTCTTTCCAGAGCAGGTTTCTCTAGGACCTCTGCCTGCTTCTTCACTGGAATTGCTTCCTGGGGTCCCTCCCCTCTACCCATATGCATGATTTGGAATGTTACGTATAAATCTGGAAAGAATATAAACTCGGAAGCAGGGTCCTATTTTTTTTTGTGACTCTTACTACCAATATTTTCTAAATTTCCAATAGCTTTTCTAGTTCTAAACTTTGGTCTTGAATACATGAAAGCAATTTAAAGCCTTCAGAAGACCTTAAAATGTTTTAACAATTCTTACTTCTTTTACTCTTTTTTGTATTGGGATAGTTTCTAGTGTTTTTAAAAAATTATCCATTCCTTCCCCTCCCCTACCCAGTACTAGGCAAGTGCTCTAGCACTGAGCTACATCCCCAGCCCTTTGTACCTTATCTAAGACAGGGTCTCAAAGTTGCCAAGGCTGGCCTCAAATTTGCAATCCTCTTGCCTTACTCTCACAAGTAGTTGGGACTCCAGATGTGTGCCATTTTGCCTGACTCAGTTTTTATAATGGATATTCATGGGAAAGTTCTTGTAACCCCTTCATAAATCTAACATTATTGGAGATTTGAAATTAGTTTTTTAGAGACCAGGGACTAAGGCTTAGAAAGTTATATAGCTAAAAAGTGTTAGAGGTAGAATTTTTAATAATTAAGTCTATCTAAATCTAACCCAATTGTTTTAGTCAGCTTTTTCACTGTTATGAACAAAAGACTTGACAACAGCAATTTTAGAGGAGTAACAGTTTATTTAGGGCTCACGGTTTCAGAAGTCTCGGTTCATAGACAGTCAGCTCCATTGCTCCAGGCCCAAGGTGCAGCAGAGCATCCTGGCAGAAGAGTGAGCAGGAGGAAAGCAGCCCAGGACATGGCCACCAGAAAGCAGAATGAGCTTTCTCTCACCAGGAGACAGGCCCCAGCGACCTACCTCCTCCTGCCACACCCTACCAGTCTACAGTTATCACCCATTAACTTGATTCAACTGGATTAATGCACTGATTGAGTTAAGGTGCTTATAATCCAATAATTTTACCTCTAAATGTTCTTGCATTGTCTCACATATTCGCTTCTGGGGGGACACCTCATGTCTAAACCACAACACCTATCTTTCCTTGATAAGCTGAAATTTCTCTAAAACATAACAAGAGTCAGTCTATTATACCAAAAAATATTTTAAGAAATAGAAAACACCTTCTTTTGCATTTGTTCCTGAAGATCTTCAGTCACTTTAGTTAACTCTTCTACTTTTGCTACTGCAACCCTCAGATCTAACTTCGTTTGCCTAAAAAACAAAGTAAACAAATGAACTCTGTTATCATAGACAATAAAGAATAAAAAAATTAGGGAAGAAATCTAAGTTTGGGGAAACCATTACAAACTCATGTGCCTAAAAAAATGGATCTGAGGGGTAAATTTTGTTAGTGATAAAGATTCCTTTATCACTAACAAAATGCATGTGAAAATGTAAAGAAGAAAAAGTACAGTTGATTAGGGAGAGGTACAAAGTGTGAGTCATTAACATTTTATTTGGATAAAATATATTTAATGTACAAATAATTCAATGTATTTCATGAGAAAGAACTTGATCATTTTTATAAATTAAGGAGTTTCAGTACACAAAGTAGACTATGGTTATGTCTATAATTTCTTGAATCTATAATTAAAAAAACACTGCTGACTGGCCTTTCTATGAAAATGAACTCAATGAACTGGTGTCCCTTCTATTTTCATGAAATCTTTATCATTCCTTGAACATCACAATAAAAATTAAAACATTTGCCCTTGATAATATTTACTTTCTTCAGAGATAATAGTTGCAAAGGAAAAAACAGAGTATTCTAACAGAATCAAGTAAGTTTCAATATTTTCTTGATTCCCAATAGAAACAATTTTAGAACAATAATATGACTTTTTAAAACAGAAACATTTTAAATATTATACTAATTAAGTACTAAATGTACATACAAAACTCTTTGATTATTAACAGAACATAAACTTTTAGGAAGAAAACTAGAGTATAAACTGTCATTTGTTTCCTTATTACATTTCACGAATATATTTAAATATAAATCATTACTGCTATTGAACTTATAGAAAGTATTAAATGCAAAATTCATAAATATATTCTAATTTATTAACCTTTGAATCTTAAACAGTATTTATAACTACTTTCTATATTAGCATAATATAATAGAAAATACAAATTTATAAATAGGTAATAATAACCCAGCTAGTTAGTAGGTACCAGGAATTGTTGTAAATACTTTATAATCATCTCACTTAAGACACAAGAATTGCAAATTGTGTATTATTGAAGTTGAGGAGAGTGAGGTTTATAGACGTTTGGGCTGCTTTTCCAATATGCCTAAGAATTCGTAATAAATAATGAAATTGGTATTTAAACAGAGTCCTCTACGACATGCTGTCCACCAAAGAATGACCCTAATAATATCTAATAAGGTTAATCATTTTAGGAAAATGCTTTGCTGTTCAACATTCTTTGCCTTTAAATAAAAGCCCAAGGTGCTTTAAATAAAAGCCCATGTTGACAAAATAACAGATATTAACCATCTCAATGTCATAAGTAACCAAGCATTTTATTTTTGCTCCAAATGTTTTATTTTTCATTCTATATTGGTGAATTATAATTACATATAACAGTACGCTTCGTTGTGACACATTCATACCTACACATAGCATAATATGATCCCTTTCCCTCTTTTCCTCTCTTGCCCTAATTCCCATCTTCCACTCTACTGGTATCCCTTCTATTTTCATGAGATCTTTCTCCTGCTTTTTCTCCCTAGATTCCACATACGAGAGAAAACATATAACTCTATGATTTTCTGAGATTGGCTAATTTCACTTTGGATGATGTTCTTCAATTTTCCTGCAAATTTCATTCTTCTTTTTGGCTTAGTAAAACTGCACTATGTATACACACCACAATTTTTTTAATCTATTCATCTAATGGACACAAGGCTGGTTCCAAGTTTGGCTATTATGAATCATGCTGATCTAAACATGGGTATGCATGTATTACTATAGTATGCTGACTTTAATTCTTTAGGATAAATACAAAGGAGTGGGATAGCTGGGTCACCTAGTGGCTCCATTCCTACTCTTCAGAGAAACCTCTATACTGATTTCCATAGCAATTATAGTAGTTTACAATCACACCAACGGTGTATAAAGCTCCTTTTCCACATATCCTTGTCAGGATTTACTAATATTTGTGTTCTAAATGACTGCCATTCAAATAAATGTATATTTTTAAAATATTTTTTTTTAGTTATAGGTGACACAATATATTTTATTTTTATGTGGTGCTGAGAACAGAACCCAGTGCCTCATGCATGCTAAGCAAGTGCTCTACCTCTGAGCCATAACCTCCAGTCCTCAAATAAATATTTTTAGAAGTACATTATTTCATTTGGGGGTATGCTTCCTTATTAATCCATTTTAAATTACTGGGATTTTCATTAATGTAATTTTTTAATACTTAAAATAGTAAAGAGAATTGAATTAAATCTTTAAAAAACAAAATTTTGCTCTGCTAAGCAAAGTATAATCAAGTATAGCATAAAGGAAAGATTAATTATAGATTTAATTACAGCATCCACTTGGACAGAAATCAAAATACTTTAATTATCAATATATTTTTGAGACAACATCAAACACAATGAGCCTATTTTAAGATAAATTTACCTGTTTTTTTTTTCTGTGTTCCTAAATTCTATCAAGGAAATCCTATAAATGTTTATAATATATTTTCACATAATTAAAAATGGTAAGATTCTAAGAGAAATAAAACCCAATTTTCATTGCCCTGTGGCAAGATAGGCCCGCCCCATGCCTATACCACACGCTGGGGTTCCTTATTCACCAAAGCGAGACTCCACAGCCCAACATAAGGGTACATATAGGCTTGAGGCTGCTGCCGCCATGAAACTGGGATATCACTGCTTCTAACAAGGGACAATAAAGACCTGGTAAGACATCACCAAGGTCCTTGTGGGCCTGCCTGCACCAGAAGTTATCTCTACTACTGGTGTTAACAACTATCCTGTTGATGAGGTAACAGGGAGTCTTGCATGGGGATGCCTCTCTCTTGTTTCTCCTACTAACAGCCAACTTCTTATGATTACTTTCTCACTAGTCACATAATCTAATACTTCCATATTCTCACATCTTACCTCATAAACATCTCAGCCAACCCCCTAGATCCCCTTCTACCATTAGAAACTGTAAACCATTACGCAAACCTATAGACTGTAAGGTAGTAGATAACCAAACTCATCATTTCTGATTATAGTGACAAACCTGTAAATGTAAAAATAGAAGCTAACTGATTTATGGCTGCACGTTGGGTACATTGAGTGCTGTAATACTGATCTCCCTCTTAAAGGTGAGATATTGGTAACCTGTAGACACACTGTAAGACAATAGGGCAGAGGCTGAAATACCTCGGATCTACACTGCAAGAGAGGAAGACAGACATCATGACAAAACAAGGGAGGAAAGTGCCCCAAACAATCCAAGATACTATAACAATAGAATCCATTGATAGTGCAGTAGGTAAAATGTCAGAGAAAGAGTTCAGAATATACATAACTAAAATGATCTGGGAAATAAAGAATGACCTAAGTAAGCAGATACAGGCAAAAATCGATCACTCCAACAAAGAGATAAGAGAACAAATCAGGCAACCATCAATCACACCAACAAAGAGTTAAGAAAGTAAATACAGGTTGCAAGTGATTACTTCAGGAAAGAGAGATTCTGAAAAAAACAAACAAACAGAAACACTTGAAATGAAAGAAACAATAAGCCAAATTAAAAAAAAAAAACTCAATAGAAAGCATCATCAACAGAGTAGATCACTTGGAAGATTGGACATCAGATAATGAAGACAAAATATACAATTTTGAAAATAAAGTTGACCTCACAGTGAAGATAGTAAGAAACCATGAATAGAATATCCAAGAATTATGGGATACCATCAAAAGACCAAATTTAAGATTTATTGGGATAGAGGAAGGTTCAAAGATTCAAACCAAAGGAATGCACAATCTCTTCAATGAAATAATATCAGAAAATTTCCCAAGCCTGAAGAATGAATTGGAAAATCAAATACAAGAGGCCTATAGGACACCAAATGTACAAAATTACAACAGATCTACGCCAAGGCACATTATAATGAAAATGCCTAGCATACAGAATGAGGATAGAATTTTAAAGCCCATAAGAGAGAAAAATCAGATTATGTATAAGGGAAGACCAATTCCTATCTCAGCAGATTTTTCAACCCAGACCCTCAAAGCCAGGAGATCATGGAACAACATATACCAAGCTCTAAAAGATAATGGATGCCAACCAAGAATCTTATATCCAGCAAAATTAAGCTTCAGATTTGATGATGAAATAAAAACCTTACGTGATAAACAAAAGCTAAAACAACTTTATAGCAAGAAAGCCTATACTACAGAACATTCTAACAAAATATTCAAGGAGGAAATGAAAAACAACAATGAAAATCCGCAAAGGGAAGAACAACAATAAAGGAAAAGCTAACCAAAGGAGAAAACAAGTCAAGTTAAATATCAAAAATAAACAAAAATGACCAGAAATACAAATCATGTCTCAATAATAACCCTGAATGTTAATGGCCTAAACTCACCAATCAAAAGACATAGGCTGGTAGATTGGATTTAAAAAAAAAAAAAACAAACCAACAATATGCTGCCTTCAAGAGACTCATCTCATAGGAAAAGACATCCACAGACTGAAGGTGAAAGGCTGGGATAAAATATACCATTCACATATTCTGCGTAAATAAGCAGGGGTTTCCATCCTCATATCAAATAAAGTAGACTTCAAGCCAAAGTTAATCAAAAGGGATAAAGATGGCTATTTCGAACTGCTTAAGGGAACCATACACCAACAAGACATAACAGTTATAAATATATATTCCCCAAACAATGGAGCATCTATGTTCATCAATCAAACTCTTCTAAGTTTAAGAGTCAAATAGACCAAAACACAATAATTTTGGGTGACTTTAACACACCTCTTTCACCGCTGGATAGATCTTCCAAACAAAAGCTAAACAAAAAAACTACAGAACAATAATACAATTAATAACTTAGACTTAACTGACATATGTAGAATATTTCATCCTTCAATGAGCGAATACACTTTCTTCTCAGCAGCACATGGATCCTTCTCTAAAATAGACCATATATTATGCTACTAAGCAACTTTTAGCAAATACAAAAAAGTATAGATACTACCCTGCATTCTATCAGATCACAATGGAATGAAATTAGAAATCAATGATAAAAAACAGAAGCTACTACAACATCTGGAGACTAAATAATATGCTATTGAATGAACAATGGGCTGCAAAAGATATCAAGGACATTAAAAATTTCTTAAAGGTAAATGAGAACACTGACACAACATATAGAAATCTCTGGAACACTATAAGGCAATACTAAGAGGAATGTTCACTGCATGGAGTTCATTCCTTCAAAGAAGAAAAAGTCAACAAATAAATGACCTAACATTACATCTCAAAGTCCTAGAAAAAGAAGAACAAATCAACCCCCCAAACAGTAGAAGATAGGAAATAATTAAAATTAGAGCTGAAATAAATAAAATTGAAACAAAAGAAACAATTGAAAAAATTGACAAAACAAAAAGTTGGTATTTGAAAAATAAAATAAAATTGACAAACCATTAGCCATGCTAATGAAGAGAAGAAGAGAGAAAACTCAAATTACTAACATTTGTGATGAAAAAGGAAACATCACGATGGACACTACAGAAATACAAAAGATAATTAGGAATTATGTTGAAAACTTGTACTTCAATAAAATAGAAAATATAGAAGGCATCGAAAAATTTCTAAAGTCATGCCCAAAATAAATCAGGATGATATACACAATTTATACAGATCAATTTCAAGCAAGGAAATAGAGGACGCCATCAGAAGCCTACAATTCAAGAAAAGCCCAGGACCAGATAAATGCCCAGATAAGCTCACAGACCTTTAAAGAAGAACTAACACCAGTATTCCTCAAATTATGTCATAAAATAGAAAAAGAGGGAACGCTTCCAAACACATATGGGGCCAATATCACCCTGAGTACAAAACCAAAGACACATCAAAGAAAGAAGACTTCAGACCAATGTCTTTTATGAACATAGATATAAAAATTCTCAATAGAATTCTGGCAAATTGAATACAAAAACATATCAAAAAGATAGTGTGCCAAGATCAAGTGGGGTTCATCCCAGGGACACAAGGTTGGTTCAATATACGGAAATCAATAAATGTAATTAATCACATCAATAGACTCAAAGATAAAAATCATATGATCATCTCAACAGATGCAGAGAAAACGTCTGACAAAATACAGCACCCAGTCATGTTCAAAACACTAGAAAAACTAGGGATATCAGGAACATATCTCAACATCATAAAAGCTATCTATGCTAAGCCCCAGGCCAACATCATTTTAAATGGAGAAAAAGTGAAAGCATTCCCTCCAAAACCTGGAATGAGACAGGGATGCCCTCTTTTACCACTTCTATTTAACATAGTTCTTAAAACTTTAGCCAGTGCAATTAGACAGACAAAAGAAACTAAAGGGATACAGATAGGAAAAGAAGAACTCAAATTATCACTATTTGCTGACAATATGATTCTATACCTAGAAGACCCAAAAAATACCACCAGAAATCTTGTAGAACTAATAAGAAAATTCAGCAAAGTAGCAGGATACAAAATCAACACCCATAAATCAAAGGCATTTTTGAAGATAAGTGACAAATCCTCAGAAAGAGAAACTAGGAAAACCACCCCATTTACAATAGCCTAAAAACAAAAAACAAACAAACAAATAAAATACTTGGAAATCAACTTAACAAAAGAAGCGAAAGACCTCTACAATAAAAATTACGGAATGCTAAAGAAAGAAATTAAAGAAGACCTTAGAAGATGAAAAGATCTACCTTGTTCTTGGGTAGGCAGAATATTACTATATTATATATTACTAATTAATATTAATTAATATATATTATATTACTAATTAATATTACTAAATTACTATATTACCCAAAACACTATACAGATTCAATGCAATCCCATTCAAAATCCCAATAACATTCCTCATAGAAATGGAAAAAGCAATCATGAAATTCATCTGGAAAAATAAGAGACCCAAAATAGCCAAAGATGTCCTTAGCAAGAAGAGTGAAGCTGGTGGCATCACTATTCCAGACCTTAAACTATCCTACAGAGCAACAGTAACAAAACCAGCATGGTATTGACACCAAAATAGACCTGTAGACCAATGGTACAGAATAGAGGACACAGAGACAAACCCACATAATTACAGTTCTCTCATATTAGACAAAGGCACCAAAAACATACATTAAAGAAAAGAAGCCTCTTCAACAAATGGTGCTGGGAAAACTGGAAATCCATATGTAACAAAATGAAATTAAACCTCTATCTTTCATCATGCACAAAACTCAAAGTGGATCAAGGACCTACAATTAAACCAGAGACCTTGTGCCTAATGGAAGAAAAAGTAGGCCCAAATCTCCATCATGTCAGAGTAGGCCCCAACTTCCTTAATAAGAGTTCTTTGGTGCAAGAATTAAAACCAAGAATCAATAAATGAGATGGATTCAAACTAAAAAGCTCCTTTTCAGCAGAAGAAACAATCAGTGAGGTGAATAGAGGGCCTATAGAATGGGAGCAAATCTTTCCCACAAGCACGTCAGATAGAGCACGGATTTCTAGGGTATATAAAGCACTCAAAAACCTTGACACCAAAAACAAACAAACAAACAAACAAAAAACCAAAACAACCAAATAACCCAATCAATAAATGGGTCTAGGAACTGAACAGATACTTCTCAGAATAGGATATACAATCAATCAACAAATATATGAAAAAATGTTCAACATCTCTAGCAATTAGAGAAATTTCTCTAAGATTTCGTCTTGCTCCAGTCAGAATGGCAACTATTAAGAACACAAACAATAAAAAGTGTTGACAAGGATGCGTGGAAAAAGGCACACTCACACATTGTTGGTGGGACTGCAAGTTGGTGCAGCCAATATGGAAAGCAGTATGGAAATTCCTTGGAAAACTAGGAATGGAACCACCATTTGACCCAGCTATCCCTCTCCTCGGTCTATACCCAAAGGACTTAAAAACAGCATACTACAGGGACAGAGTCACATCAATGTTTATAGCAGCACAATTCACAATAGCTAAACTGTGTAACCAACCGAGATGCCCTTTAGTAGATGAATGGATAAAGAAAATGTGGTGTGTGTGTGTATGTGTATACACACACACACAATGGAATATTACTCAGCAATAAAAGAGAATAAAATCATGGCATTTGCAGGAATGGATGAAGTTAGAAAATATAATGCTAAGTGAAATTAGCCAATCCCAAAAAACCAGATGTTTTCTCTGGTATAAGGAGGCTGATTCGTAGTAGAATTGGGAGGGGGAGCATGGGAAGGTTAGATGAACTCTAGATAGGGCAAAGCGGTGGAAGGAGAAGGGAGAGGGATGGAGGTAGAAAAGATGGTGGTAATGAGATGGACATGATTATCCTAATACATGTATAAAGACACAAATGGTGTGAACATACTTTGTATACAACCAGAGATACTAAATATTGTGCTTTATATGTGTAATATGAATTAGAATACATTCTTCTGTTATATATAACAAATTAGAATAAAAAATAAATAATTTGAAAAAAAAACAGTTTTTATTGATTTGCTATATATTCTCAAAGATTTCCTCCTGAAATTACAGAGTGTAATGAAGTCAATCATTTATATTTAAAGACTTTAGAAAATTCTTAAACATATTTTTAAACAAAGTTCTAAAACTTTTAAAATCAGTAGGTCTTTAGGTAACTGACTTATTAGTCAAACTGAAAAATTTTATTTTCATTTTTTCCCTTTACCAATCTTCACTGGTAGTCTAATGGTTAAACCTATTTGATAGAGACTTATGAAGAAACTAAGCAATGGTTGGCTTGGTGGCACATGCCTGTAATTCCAGCAGCTCCGGAGGCTAAGGAAGGAGGATTGTGAGTTCAAAGCCAGGCTCAGCAATGGAGAGGTGCTAAGCAACTCAGTGAGACTCTGTCTCTAAATAAAATACAAAAAAGGGCTAAAGATGTTGCTCAGTGGTCGAGTGCCCCTGAGTTCAATCCCTGGTACAAAACAAAAACAAAAACAAAAACCCTAAACAATGGATATGAATGATCTATATACTGAACTATTAAAAACTTTTAAAAACAGGAACTCTTCAGTCTTTAAGCAGTTTATCTGCACACAAGATATACACAATTTAATTAATTAAAATCATACACTTAAAGGTAATTCACAATTAGACTTGTCTAATATGACTAGTGGTAGTTTCTCTCTACTCTCTGTGACTGGAAATGTACCTTTGACACTACATGTGCACAGGCATTTTGTAACTATCTCTGCACAGGCTCTCCTTGAAACTTGTTCATCCAGAAAGTCTGGTCATCTCTGTTATCCAGAACAGGTGGTTCTTTCATATAGGCATTATCTTGGAATTTACAAAATAATTACATAATTGACATGTTACTCTTTGTGTAAATAATGATTACAATATTTTAGTGTCATGTGGCAAAGTGGACAAAATATTAATTTGTATTCACTAACAAGCAGACAATTCAAATCTTTTATGTGATGAACATGCTTAAAACATGTTAACCGTGTGTCTGCGACATTTGAGACACTGTGGCAAAACACACAAAGGTTCAAATCACACAAAGATGGGTGAGATTCAGTAACCTTTAGGAGGCCCATAAAGCATGCTTCAAGCAACTCGAGAGATTAAAATAAAGTGTGGGCTTAAAGTAGGTAGTACATCTGCATTTAGCTGAGAGAATACTGAAGTAGGAGGTATTTAAAATTAAAAACTGGCAGAGGAATTATGTATCTCCCAAGGAGAGACCAAAGGAAATCTTTGGAAAGGAGGGAGATGAGTGCAAGATGAAGGCAGAAAAGGGGGGAGGGGTGGGGCATACCTAGGGAAGATAGGGCCACCTCTGTGAAGGTCAAGGGGACAACAAGGCCAATGGCCTTCATGGATAAGTTACCTATTTTAATTTAAAGGCAAATGGGAAACTGCTCAAATAATGGAATCAGTGATGCACGTTACAAACTTAAAACTGACATTGTGAAAAAAAAGCGGGGTTAGAATGATAGTTTTGTCTGTCTAACCAATATAGTTACCAAGCAAGAGTCAGGGAAGGTCCAAACTGTAATGATGTCACCAATACTTGGAGAGAGAACACAGATTTTACAAAAATGGAATTTTAGGAATTTTCTACATTCATTCTTTGAACATATTTTTATTGAATGATTATAATATACCAGGTACTGTGAATAGAGTCTGGACATGTTATTTCAAAGTGGTGGTCATTCATTCAGTCTATCAGTATTTTGTTTGTTTGAACTGTATTTCAGGCACTCCAGAGTTAATGATCAGTATGTGACCTTTACTAAGTGTTGTCCATTGAGCCCCTACCTGAACTATATCCTGACCACTGTCATCAATCTAATGATAGCAGTGGTAAATGTGATGGTAGGAGGAGGTGAGGCCTTTTGGGAGGTAATTAGGGTTAGGGTTAGGGTCCTGCAGAGTCCTCAAATATGAGACTAATGACCTTATAAAGGAGGCCCTAGGGTGTTTGTATGCCTCCCTTCCATTATGTAAAGACACAGCAAAAAGGTACTCCTGTGTATCAAGAAACAGACCCTCACTAACACTGCGTCTGTCAGGGTCTTCATCCTGGACTCCTCAGAACTGTAAAGAAACAAGTTTCTGTCCTTTATGGCCTACCAGTCTATGGCATTTTGTCACAGCAGCCAAAATGGACTAAGACAATGGCAGCCTAAGGAAACAAACAAACAAACAAACAGAGCTAAAGTCAAAGCTCACACACTTTATACTTTCTATCACATAATAGCACAGTTTTAGGAAGGCATACAGATGCACAGTATTTGCAAAAGAAGTTACAAATATTAGTTAAAAATAGTTTTTGAAATAAAATGGTAATCTACTATTAGAGACACGCATTCTGAACAATGGTGTCATGAATTTGTTTTATTTTTGCCAAACCTCTGAACAAGAACAGATGGACAAAATACCTTTATTTTATTTATTTATTTTTATGTGGTGCTGAGAATTGAAGCCAGTGCCTCACACATGCCAGGAGAGTGCTCTAGAGCTGAGCTACAACAGCAGCCCCCAAACAAGAAATCTTAATATTAATTAGTTATAGTTGAATGGAGCTAAGACCCCGTGCTTGACCAATCTGTTCAAGAAGTAAAAATAAAAAAATTCTTTTCTGCCCTTTAAAGATTAAGAAAGATACAATTTTTGAATAAGAGGTGATACAAGTATCTCACATAACATAAAAGTAAAACAGTGTGAAGAGTTAGGAAAATGACAGCAAAGCCCCATTTCTCTCATCTTAAAACCTGTTTTCTATGCTCAGAAAACTAGCTGCCAACACATAAGGAACTGTCTGGCAATTCTATGACTAAGCTCAGGGCCATTGCTCAGATGGGACAGTTTCCAAAGACACTATGAATCAAAACTAGTGATCCATGAATTCCAGATTTCCATGGCATTTTTATAATAGAAGACACAATATTATTCAAGTTGAAACATGAAACATCTGAGAAAAATCTGTTGTCTCAATAAACTATTACCTGGTATAAATACCTTAAGATGTATATAAAAATTATTGGCATATGAAACATTTTAGTGAAAAACAAAGAGCTAAATCTTTGTAAAAAAGATTTTAAAATGAATACCATGAGTATATATAAACTTGGATGTATACAATTTACCTCTTGCATTCAGTATAACAGAGTGATACCAAGAACTGTAATCCCATCATATCAGCATGTCTGCTCTTCAATACAATAGCTTACTTGTAAGTCATTTCACTCTCAATTTAAAATACTTCTTGGATTTTACTTTGAATTTACATACAGAGAACACTAAACATAAAGAAAATTAAATGCCTCTATCACTCATTGAAACTTTGAGATGACTGATAACAGAAACAAATCTAAAAGTACATAGCTTAAAGGCTGGATCCACAATGAGAATTTTTTAATTTATTGTGAGAAGCTTCTATTAATTAAAAGTGATTTTTTTCAAGTGCACAATTTTAGAAATCAAATTAAGTGGTCACACATTCTTGTATAGTTGAAGGGTGTCAATTTGGAAGGTACTGTAGCAGCTCTGATGGGATTGACTGAGCAAAGGCAGAAACAATACTAGTGATGGAAAAATGAAGGGTCTGAGAGACAGTTATATGGTAGAATTGGAAAATAGAAGTTATGATACTTCCTAGTTTTTTGAATCAGGAATTGGATGGTGTCATTCACAAATACAAAGAAAAGATTCAGAAAATATGATAATAAGCTCCATTTAGAATCTGTTGTATTTCAAGTGCCTCAGAGCCACCTGGGTGAATGAGATCTCATTAACCTAAAGAACTCTAAGCTAAAAAAATTTAATGAGATCTCACCCTCACAGAGACTTTCTAAGTCACAAAAGTGTGCATGAAATGAAATGGGGCAAGTTAATTTGGCTATCATGTCACACCCATACAGAAACTTATTAAAGACTCTTTTCTATCCTCAGAGGGCACAAATATATTTTTAAGTTCTCAGAAATTATAAATTGATTGACAAGTTACATATTCTTTAAATGAAGACAGTATCTATGTCCATTACTAAGAAGACCACTCCTTAGTGGCAAAGTTATTTTTAACCAACATTTGAATAAGAAATTAATATGTACCCCTATGCAAATACTTTAGTCTACCTTTAAGACACATTCTTCACAAGTTAGTGTTAAAAGATATACACAAATGACAATCCTTTCCTTTAAAGACTTTACAAGGCAATGTAAAATTTTGAGTACGTATGACTTGGAAAATAATCATTTCACAACTCTGCTGGATATATGTTGTAAACAAATATACAGAATGAAAAGGGATCTAAAGAGAACCAGCAGTTCAATCTCAATTTAAATGACTAAGCACTGAGTAGATCCAAAAGAAGAGAAGACTGAGTATCTGCTAAAAATGAATGAGATACGTCTTCATGAAGAAGGCAAGCTTTGGCCAGATTTAAAAAGACTAAGGATAAAAGGCGAAAAGGAAGGAAGCAAAAGATCTTCCCAGAGAAATAGCAAAGTGAGCAGTTTATACATAAATGGAAGCCGGGGAGGGTCAGGTTAATGAAGGTTCTTAAGAAAATAGGCTGAAGAGTTTTATCTACTGACAGGTTATCACTAAATACTCTCAAAAGGAAAATCACAAAAGCTTCAATTAGAGATTCATAGGATTTTAATTTTTTTACACATTATCAGGCAACAAATGAAACTAATATGTTTCAGTAAGTAAAAACTTGTGTTTAAAGAGTTCTAATTTAGTTATTCTTGGCATGGTGATATAGAGCATCTCAAAACCTAAATTCTGGTAATGTCAATATGCCCATCATTCAGAATCTGTCAAACTTGAAAGCAACACCCTTTTCCCTAAAAGAAGCATCTGCTTATCCTTCTGTTCCTTCAAATCTGTGGCAGGAAAAGCAAGCATAGTTTTATGTATACAACTATGAACTGCTTAATGTTAAGCTATGGAACGCTGCCAGTAAATATTATGGCAAAGTTGCTCATGGACAACTCAACACTGAGACCTTCTAGGTTTTAGAAAACCCCAAATAGCTTTATCAATCTCAGTTTATTTTATTTCAATTTGTAATCTTTAGTCTAAGGATCTACAAGCCAAAGGAATCTTCCACACAGATGTCAAAAATCAACATATCCGTTCTCTCTTCCCCAGTCCACTCTCATTCTTGACTTACTTATTGCTGTGAATACTGTCAGACAGCCAGGCTTAGAAGCTCTCTAGATTAGCAGTTAAAAGATGTGGGTTCTAATCTGACTCTTCCATGAGCCCTGGACAAGAGAGCTTCTCAGCTTTTGGTTCAGTTTCACTTATTTTATAATTATTTTAAATATTATTTTATAATTTAACAGTGGAGTTAAATTAGATGATCATTAAGTTTCTGTCTTGCAACAAAATTCCAGGATATTTTCCCTTGACCTTAAGCCTAATAGCACCAAAGTTCCACCCATTTTCCTGTACAGAACCTTTCATATGCATTTTTATTTTCTATTTCCATTATCATTACATGATTACAAGTTTTTATGAGCCACTTTTCTTACTATCTTACTTTTAGGATCTCTACATTCTGATTTAGCCTAGATGTGCCACAAGTCTTGTGTCTTTGTTTTTCCTTCCATTCTTTTCTGTGCCTCAAATGTGGAATTGAGTTGATTACACAATTCCATGACCCGTTATCATTATTAGCTATAAAAGACTATTATCGTTTATTCTTATTTTATAATCCTCTCAAATTTCTCTCCATTTGTTAAATTCCCATTAAATATATGGTAATATCCTTGCCTATATTACATGCCTGGGTAAAACACATGTTACATACATGTTTTTATGAGACATATATCTCCACATATAAAATTACTTTTTATGTTGACATAACTATATCTTTACACATGAACACTTGTTTCTAAATAATTTTTTTCCAAAGAGACATTATTACACTTTCTTAACCATTCCTTTAGTGATGAATACCTAGGCTGCCTTCAATTTCCCGCTTCTACAGATAGTGTCACTCTGCAGAGACAATGACTAGCTTGAAGTTGTGGTACATAATTTCTGGAAATGTTTTTATTTTTTTCTTTTATAGATACAAGTATACACAAAATACACATTGCATTCTTTTACTATATATATATTGAAAATAAATCTCTCTATATATATTGTTAAAATATATATCCATAATCAATACACATAATTGTTTAAGCCATTTGAAATCTATATAAATCATATCATACTATATAGTCTTTTGCACTGTGTTTTTACACTCTATTTTATATTTTTGATACTGATGGTTGAATATGAAGAGTTACATGTTAAATATCCCTAATCCAAAAGTCTGACATTTGAAATGCTCCAAAATCTGAACCTGAGCACTAACATGATACCACAAATGGGAGATTTCACACCTGGCTTCATGTGACAGGCCACAGTAAAAATGCAAGTGAACTAAAAGTACTATATGAATTACCTTCAGGCTATGGAGATTAAAGTCTATATGAAACAAGTGAGTTTTTTGTTTAGACCTGGGGTCCAACCCCAAAATATCTCATAATACATATGCAAATTTTACAAAATTTGAAAAGAAATCCCAAATCTGTAATACTTCTAGTGCCATGCAGTATGGATGAGGGACACTCAACCTGTATCACATTGTTTCAACTTGCATTTTCCTGACTGCTGTGATTTTTGAAATGTTTGCTCACTTTCTCTGCTCAATGTTCTATGTGTTTTTATTTATTTTTACTGCTGCTTAATATGTCCACAATACTAATCTGTTGTCAGTTATGTGCATTATGAATGTCTTCTATCAGACTGTGGTTTGCCTTTTCATTTGATTGATACTATTCTTTGTAACAACTTTTACATTTTAACATAGTCAAATACATCAATCTTTTCCTCTTTGACTTGTATTTAAATCGTATTAAGACATACTTTCCTGGGCTGGGGTTGTAGCTCAGTGGTAGAGTGCTTGCCCTGCATGTGTGAGGCACTGGGTTTGATCCTCAGCACCACATAAAAATAAATAAGTAAAAATAAAAGTACTGTGTTCACCTACAACTAAAAAAAATTAAAAAAAAAGAAATATTTTCCTATATGCAATGTATACCTACATTGAAACAAAAAACACCATGTTACTTCTTTAATATGTATAAACTTTATGTTTATATGGACTGGTTCAAAAATAAATATAATTAAAAAGTTTTTTGTTTTGTCTTTAAAATAAATACTTCTCTAGCAAAATGTTAAAGAAAGATTTTTGGATATTTAAAAATAAAATCTGTGAAGTTTTGCTTCTCACATTTAGGTATTTATTCCACAAAATCAAATAAATACAAAATGTGAAAGGCAAGATTTTATCAATTTTTCTCATCAATAACAACCATTCCTAACATTATTCTTTCCCTACTGATTTACAATGCCAGTGCTGTTATATACCAACCTTCTACATGTACTTTATATTTCATTATATTTGCAAAACTCACACTTAGAAATAACTTGCATTTTATTCCTCTACACAAGGATCCTGGTTAGGATTACATTATCAAACCTGCCTCTCTACACATACATAACTGACATAACTGCACATTTGAAAACACTAGATGATTACACTGATTTCAATCATAAGGATTTGAAAATACATTCTCATTAAAGAATTAAATTTTCTTACCCACGTACGGGAGTTCTACATTTTCTATTTAGTTCTTTGGCATATCTTCTATTTCTTTGTCAATATTTTTCATTTCTTCGTTGGGAATTTCTATTTTTTCCATTTGTTTTAACTTGTTTATAACTGCTCACTGATACATTTTCATTATGGCTGTTAAAAAATCTTTGTCAAATAGTTCTAGTATCTGTCATCTAGGAGTTGGTTCTAATAGATTATCTTTTTCATTCAAGTTGAGTTATTCTTGAATCGTTAAGAGATGAATAATTTTTAGTAGAAACTTAAGTATTTTTAGTATTATGAGACTGAATATTACTTAAGCCTGTTTTGACTGACTTCCTGTGACTCTGTTCTTTTAGAGGGAAAGGAGGTGGCCTTGTTTCGGCCTCCCAACTACGCCTCCGCTGACATGGGTATATAGGTGGGTCCACAGTTTGCTCCTGTATCATCTGGCTGCTGTGGACAGTTATTTTCTAAAACTTGTCATGCTAGGTTGCCCCTCTCCAGCCTTTGGCTTGAGAGAGCAGGTCTCTGGGGGAGCTTTTATTTGGTCTGCACTTGGTATTGCCAGAGTTCTAGTTTCTTCAGTTCCAAGTCTTATGTATAGGAGGCAAAAAAGAAAAACAAAATAGGCATCATGCCTTGGCTCCTGAGGTACTTTCCTGACCTTTTTGTGTTGTTGTTCTTTCTCCATCTTTTAGTCTTGATTCCAAGGTTTTTAGTTGTACTTCCCAGAAGGAATAGGAAAAAGTACTGCTCCACTTTCCTTCCCACTGTTGTTTTGTTTTGGTTTGTTACTGGGGACTGAATCCAGGTGCACTCTACATCCCAAGCCCTTACTATATATTTTTTTTTTAGTTGTTGATAGTCCTTTATTTTATGTGGTGCTGAGAATCGAACCCAGTGCCTCACACATGCCAGGCAAGTGTGCTACCGCTGAGCCATAGCCACAGCCCCCCTATTTTTAATTTTTTTAAAAATTTTGATACTACTAACCTGCTGAGACTGACCTCAAACTTGTGATCCTCCTGCCTCAGTCTGCCAAGCTCCTGGGATTACAGGCATGTATCACCATGCCCAGCATACCCCAGCATATCTGGTATGCCCACAGTTTTTTAAATAAAATTCTGTACTATAATTAAAATTCTACTTAAATTGTATCTTCCTTCTTTAGTTGATGGGTATTGTTGCTCGTTCTACTCAGACCATGTATAAGCAAAATGTTATTCACATATTCCTTAGGTTGGTATCTTGCCTAAACATCCTGTCAGAAAATTAAGTACTTCTCCTAACCATGATACCTCTTAATGCCATAAAAGTCATCTTGCAAAGGTTGTAGATAGAGGTAGACAGGAGGACCGCAGCCACGTTTGGGAACTGCTACAGTTCCTATCAGTGTGGTTCTGCTTCTGGCCTCTCCAAGTCTGTCCAGTTTGTCCATCCTTACGCCAACAACACTGTATTCCTTTTGCTTTATATTAAGTCTTGATATTTGGCTTTGGAAGTCCCCCTAATTTATTATTCCTCTTGAAAAGCATCTTGTATATTTTTAACCTTTCACATAACTATATAAATTTTAAAATCAGCTTTCCACATTCTACAGAAATCCTACTGTTTTTGACTGGAAATTCATTGAACACAGGAATAATATTAAGCTTGTGCACAAATGTGCTTTTGATTTCCAAACATATGGTAATTATCTACATTTTTTTCTGTTATTGATTTATAACTTACTAGTATTGTCATAAGAAACTGTGGTTTATGTTAATTCCGTCCTTCAAAAATTGTTAAGAATTATGTTTACAGTCCAGAATGAGATCATTTTTTAAAAAAATGTTTTGTAGGGATATAAAAGGGAAGTGGGTTCTAAAGTGTCCTTGTCAAAATCACAATGACCTCTGTACTGAGTTGAATAGTACCCTCTCCATGTGGCCCAAATACATGTTGACCTAAAAACTTATTTGGAAATACAGAGAAAGTTTATTTGGAGATATGATTAAAAGGGAAGCGGGTTCTAAAGTGTCCTTGTCAAAATCACAGTGACCTCTGTATTGAGTTGAATAGTGCCTTCTACAACTAGCCCAAATACATGTTGACCTAAAGCTTATTTGGAAATACAGAAAAAGCTTATGTGGAGATATGATTAAGTTAAGGATCATTTTGGATTTAAGTGGGTTCTAAAACAATGACTAGTGTCCTCACAAGAAGAGAAGACACACAAAGAGACACAGAAAATAAGCTCATGTGAAGAAAAACTGGCAGAGATAGGTGCCGTGCTGCCATGAGCCAAGGAAGGCCGGGGCCTCAGAAAGCTGGGCGAGGCACGGAAAGTTTCCCCTCGGGAGCACCTGGCTGCAGTGTCAAGGAAATGCTGCAAGCTCCAGCCAGGTGCTCCTCAGGAAGAACCTTCCCATGACTCGATGCTGCTGCCTCGATTTCACATTTGTAGTCTTCAGAATTAGAAGGTAGTCTGGGAGCATACTTTTCTATTATTTTTCGTCACTGTGTTTGTAGTAGTTTGCCTGGAATGCTGCTATAACCTCCATGTTGCCAACCTCAGTGGTCAGTGCGTAGACCTCATCCCTCTATCACTGGCTTGATTTAATTGATGGCCACTCCTTCCTCCTTCCCTTGGCTGTTAGGACACTGTACTTCCTACTTTTCCTCCTAACTCACTGTTTTTTCCTCAGCTTCTTTTGCTGATTCCTACTCTTTTCCCTTCTCAATATTAAGTATTTTTAAGTCAGAGTTCTCTTTATCATATTTATACCCTAGATGATCCATTCTAGATTTATGGCTTTAAACACTATTCTTATGTTCATCGTCAAAAATCCATATCTCCAGTCTGAAATGTTTACTTGAACGACTTACTTGCTCACTGGATATATTCACTGGAATCTCCAACAGTCACTGAAAACTCACTCTTGCCCAAACACCACCCCCACCTCACCAATTTGGCCCCTGCAGACTTCCCAGTCCATGGCATTATCATTTTTCCAGTTGCTCAAGAGAAAATCTTGGAGTCCTCTTTATCTGTCCCTGTTGCCTCCAGACAAATTATCAAAGAAACTTCTTGAATCTTTAATACAAAACACTAAAAAACATAAAAACCAATCACATTTCCCACTAACCTCCCTCAGGGTCCTCCTGGTCAATAGGATCTTTTGCCTGGGTTACTGCAACAGCCTTCTCCTTGCTCCTCTTGTTATCAATTTTACCTTTCTACAGTCTACTTTCAAAACGGCAGCCAGAGTGATATCTTACCAAAATAGAAGATCTGTCAATCCTCCTATTAAAAACCACTCTTATTTTTCCACAGCAAAACCCAAAGTCCTTATAATGGCCTACAGGGCTCCATATCATCTTGTGCCCTCTCTTCACAACCTGTGTGACTTCATCTTTGGTTATTCTCCTCCTTGCTCACTCTGTTCCAGGTATACCAGGAAAGACTGTACAAGTGGCCACAAATTTTACTTCTCCACATTCCCAACTTTTCAATATGACACTGAAAATCCTCCTATCGAGAGGGGGATCTACTTGCCCATCCTTTGAGTTGGTTAGTCAGGTGACCTTCTTTGCTATGCGGTATTAACAAACATAATTCAAGAGAGCCTTGAGAAGTATTTACATATTGTGATTTGTTCTCCTGCTTTTCTTGAGAACCTTGTCATGCCAAGAAAAGAAGGACTTTTCTCACGACCTCAGGGAAATCTGCCAATTGCAGACAGACTGACCATCACTATTGACTATCTAACCATCCTGCTAGAAGATAGCTGGAGACACACAGACAAATTCAGTAGATCTCGGCTGAGTAGACTCAGACAAGAAAATCTGCTCTGATGGTCCCCAAAATAATATTCTAAATAAATCAATGTGTTGAGTCATAACAGTTTAAAATGGTTTGTTAATCAGCAACAGATAGCGGAGAGAGCTCACTTCCTTCCTGTTCTTCCTTGCTGTTCAATCCTGCCTTTGCAACGGCTTTGTCTTTACTTGGAACCCTGTCCCTATGTTATAAATCTGGTTTATCAACATCATCACATCTTTGTTCAAATCAATCACAACCTCTCAGTAAGGACTACTCCAAATCTTTAAAATGCCACCCCACCATTATCCTAGCACTCCAGTAACCCCACCCTGATCTTTTATTTGTTTTCCGTATTCCTTTGGCCTTTTAGCTTATTTTACTTGAACACTGTATTTGTTCATTGTTTGCCTGCTCCTGCTAAAAGTAAGTTTCAAAAAGAGAAAGGTATTTATTATAAATTGATGTACCCAGGTATCAAGATCAAACCCTGTACATAGTCAATGCTTGCTAAATAATTATTGAGTAAATGAATGAATTCAATGTTCTAGAGATGCCTATTAGATCAATTTGTTGATCACATTCTATTCTTAATTGTTTTCTGTTTATTTTATTTATCAATGACATGGAGTTGAAATCTTTACAAGGATTATGTCCACCGCCTTGTATTTGTCAGTTTTTGCTTTAACATTAGTATTTTTACTATACAGCCATTTTGAAAGGAAGTTTAAAAAAATTATAACAAAACATTCAACCAAGATGACCTTTATTTTAAATGTCCTAAATAGGTTTCACTTTATAAATATTAGTAATCAAAATATTATTTAACAGTAGCATTAAAATAATAACCAAGACTAATTTTGGGTTGTTTATCATTTACTTAATATTCTAGTGCTGTACTAATCCTAAATATTAATAGAATAGAATAGAACAGACAGCCTTCAAAAGTTATTCTAAGAATGATACAGAAATATCAGTGGATAGAAAATAAGAATTCAAGAAATAAATATAGCACATTCATTTAATATTATACTACATAACATTAAGAATGATAACATTATATCCAGCACTAAAAAAAGAATGATAATACTAATATGATCCTCATATATCAATAAGTGAAAAAGGCTATTCAACAGTGTTTATATTATCCTTTTACTAAATATTTAAGTACACACACAAACCTAAACTTAAAAAGTTAACAAGTTATTTTAAATAATAAAATCATGAGATTTTTATTTCCTTTTGTGTTATATCATAGTTGTATAACAGTGTATCTTGTTTTTGTCCCAGATTCTAGGTCCCTGGTATTTCCTGAGCATCAGAAATATTTTTGTTATTTGTGCTGAACCTCTCGGACCATATCTATGTTCATGCTAATTGGATAACTTGTGGCAGGCCCCCAGAACCAGACTGGTTGTGGTGGCAAAACTGACCACAGGAACAGAGGGTTAGGGCTTTGAGGTCCAACCTCCTGATCTCCAGGGAGGGGAGTGGGGCTACAGAACTGATTCAATAATGCGATTAATGATCTAATCAGTGATATGCATGTAATAAACTTTAGTGAAAATTCTGAACACAGAGGCGTGGGTGAACTTCCTGTTTGGTGAACACACTGTCACATCGTGGTGCTAGTAGGATGACACATCTTGCTTCCATAAGCATAGGACATGGAAGTTCTACATTGGGGACCTTCTCAAATCTTACCCTATAGGTGTCTTCTTTGGGTGGGCCCAGTTTATATCCTTTATAATTAAAATGTAATCATAAGTATAATGCTGTTCTAAGTCCTGTGAGTCATTCCAGAGAGTTACTGAGCCAGAGCAGATGAGGGAAATGTCCACATTTGCAGCCTGTTGGTTTGAAGTGAGATGACCTGGGAGGTCCCCAAACTGGTGGTATCTGAATGAGGGTAACCCTAATGGGGACTACTGTGCCCTAAATCTGTGGAATCCATACTAACTCTGGGTAGTTAATGTGAGAATCACATTGTAATTTGACATAATCTACTATCTAGAGTATTTTATAATAATAGAGTTTATACTGGTTTCATAATTTTTTAAAAAATTTTTTTAGATATTGATAAACCTTTATTTTATTCATTTATTTATATGCAGTGCTGAGAATCAAACCCTGTGCCTCACACATGCTAGGTAAGCGCTCTGAGCCATAATTGAGCCACAACTCCAATCCATGGTTTCATAATTTAAAAAACAATTTCCATCTTGAAGACAGTAAGATCTTGTAATTAAATAAACCATTGTTATTTTAAGCTACAAAATCAGTAACAGCTAGAGAAATAAAGTGAATCATGTAAAAGCCACAAGTAAAATGTCTAGGGAAATAGAAAGTAAATATCTTATATTAAATTTGAAAGTTGACAAAGGCAATAAGATCAAAATATAAAAAGCTGTAAATAAAATTTTGAAAAAATAAAAGATTCTGTTTTTAGAAAACAATATCTTATTTTGTGGGGTAAAACACATGCTTGTATTTTGAAAGCCATAATGAAATAGTTTATTTAACAAACCATAATTTATATTACATTATTAAAACATTAAAGATATTTTCAAATGAATATTCAAGAACAAATCTTACATGATTGTACTTCTGAATTTTAAGTATTAGGACTAGGAGAAATGAAAGTGAAATTATTTTTTTAGTTATTTGGAGATTTGCCCGTGAAAACTATTAAATGCAATGATTATTAAACAAATGAATACTAAATATACAAACAGTATTAAATTGTATAATTGGGGGGGATCCTGGGGATTGAACTCAGGGACCCCCAACCACTGAGCCACATCCCTAGCCCTATTTTGTATTTTATTTAGAGGCAGGATCTCACTGAGTTGGTTAGCACCTTGCTATTGTTGAGGTTGGCTTTAAACCCACGATCCTCCTGCCTCAGCCTTTCATACCACTGGGATTACAGGCATATGCCATCAGGCCTGGCTCTAAATTGTGCAATTTTAAAAAATCCCATACAGATGGCCCCTATTTATGATGGCTTGACATTATAAAGGTCTGAAACAGAGACATATTCATTAGAAACCGTACTTTGAATTTTGATCTTTTGGGGGCTATTGACAGGTGTCTGGTACTCTTACGAGGCTGGATGGAAGCACAGAGTTACAGCCCTAAGTCAGCCAAGTAATCACGCAGATTAACAGTGGGCTCTCTATAATGTAGTGTGCTATGGTGTTGGTAGGCTGGTACGTTAAATGCATTACTGATTTACAGTATTTTCAACTTAAGGTGGTTTTATTGGGACACGACCCACCATAAGTCAAGGAGCATCTGTGCTGGCTGCCTTCTACTTCCCTTCCCTGGCTCACTCCCCACTCCTCTACTGGTGGTGCTCCTTGGTACTACCTACTAGAGAAACAGCAGATGTGGGAACTGCACAGGAGTCCACAGAAAGACAGGAAGTAGTGTTCTGTGTGTAAAAATATTTTCTTAAAGGAACTAGTTTTCTTCTGTTATCACACCCCTTCACGTGTATGCTATAATTATTTCCTGACTAACCATCTTGATTTTAGTCTCTTCCTGTCCCACATGATCAGATATATAAGAAGCTACTGACAGATACTTAATAAAAGGAAAAAAAAGAACCCATAAGCAAATTATGGTATCACGAGCTCCTGTAAAAAAAAGTAATTACTAATAAAATAACAAAATTCAGTTTGGAAGATACCTAAGTTGTGTTCGGAGTTGCTCAGTTTCCACACTTTGTTCGGATAATGCTTTCAGATAGTGTTGGTTACTCTGTCACAGGAAAAGAAGAAAGACAATCAGTATTAGAACATTTAAGAACTATTTTTAAAGATTAACCATAAGGAATATAAGTAGAAAAAAAATGAAATGAGAATGATTATGTATTTTGAGGGTGAATCACATCCGTGGTTGTCTTTCCTCATCTTTACTTCAATGGACACTTGATTCGGTTCAGACAGCCTGATCTGCGTTTCTGTCTTCACTTGATCTGGAAACCTGGTCCTCTTTTGCTCATCTACCTGTGAAGCCTACACATGTAGAACCAGCGTTCCGCCCGACATGACTAAAGGTATTGGTGTATCAGTAACCCAAGTCCCCTTGGCCCGCGGGTGGGAAACCTGAGCCTGTGTTCTTCACTGGCTTTCAGATTTCATTAGTGGTATTAAGTTTCAGCCACAGAGTTAACTCGCTCAATTTCCAAAGTCCTTTATTAGCTTCCTTCTCTTCCCCACTACCTTGCTGGTGTTATTTGGTATTATCTCCTAAATAAACAACATGATTTAGAACAAAAATGATCAAGTAAAAACTATAGCAAAATAAAAAGCTTCTGTATAGCAAAGGAAATACTAAGTAGGTTGAAAAGGCAACCCGTGGGCTGGGAAAAAATATCTGCAAATGTCACCTCAAACAAAGAAGTAATCTCTAAAATACTCTAGGAACTTTTATAATTCAATAGTAAAAAACAAACAACTTGATTTTAAAATGGGCTAAGTATTCTTTTTTCAGCCTATGTGTGTGTCCTTAAATATAAAGTGAATTTCTTGTACATAGCATATAATTTTTTTTTTAATCCATTGGGTCACTTTTCACTGAGGAGTTTAACCTATTTACATTTAAAGTAGTTGTTGATAGGAAAGGATTTAATACTGCCATTTTGTTGGCTGTTTTCAGTTAATCTTACAGTTCTTTTGTCTTTTTTTATTATTATCTTCCTTTTTGATACTTTCTGTTAATATCCTGATTATTTTCTCTTTCTTTTTTTTTTTTATTGGTATGAAACTACACAGGCCACCTGGCAGCGCTGAATACAACACTGCTGTATTCAGCTAGGACTACTGGTTGTATGTGTGTGGAGGTTGGAGGTGAGGGGGTACCTCATATTAATGCATTTTAAACTGATAACTAATTTCAATTGCATATAAAGACCATTATATTTAGCTTCTCTTTCCCACATTTGTTATTTTTGTTACAATTCACATCTATTCATATTATGTATCTTCTAACATATTTGTACTACTTTTGCCTTTTAACTTTTATATCAGAATTAAAAATGATTTACTCACTACCACTAGAGTAAAACAGTATTCTTTATATCCCTTTGCTAACACGTTTCACACTTTCTTATGTTATTGTGTAGCTGTTTAACATCCTTTCCTTTCAACTTAAAGAATTCCCTTTGCCATTTCTTAATAAGATGGATCTAGTGATAAACTCCCTTATTTTTTTTGTTTCTCTTTCATTTTGAAGAAGAGTTTAGCTGACTATAGAATTATTGTTTGGCAGTGATCTTCTTTCAGTACTCTGAAAATATCATCCCACTCCCTTCTGGTCTGCAAGGTTTCTGCTAAAAAATCTTCTATTTGTTATTTTGTGGGTTCCCTTTTATGGCTAAGTTGCTTTTCTCTTGCAACTTTCAAAATATGCTGGCTTTCAAAATTTGACTATAATGTGTCTGGATGTAAATTTCTTTGGATTTGTCTTATGTAGTGTCCCCTGGATTTGTTGGACATAAATATCTGTTTCCTTATTATGACTTGGGATGTTTCCAGCCACTGTATCTTTGAGTCACTTTCTGGTCCTTTTTTTTTTCTTGTTTTTGAACTTCCATAATGTATATATTGGTCTACTTAATGGGATTCCTTAAATTTTTCTTCACTTTTTATTGTTGTTGTTGCTGTTCTTGATTTCACTAATTTGTTTTTCAGTTCTCGCATTCTTTCTTCCTCTTGACTTAGCCTTCTATGGAAACTTAAGTGAAGTTTTCAAGTTCAGTGTACTGTGTTCTTTAGCTCTTTGATTTCTATTTAGTATTTTTATATATTTTCTCTTTGTTGAAATTCCCATATTGCTCATACTTTGTTCTCTTGACTTTGGTGAACAAATTAATAAGAGTTACTTTTAATCCTCTATCAGGTAAACCACAACCTTTTTTCAGCAAGACTGATTTCTGGAGATTTATCTGTTCCTTTATTTGAAACATCTTTGGCTGGTTATTTTTCTGAGTCTATTTTGGTGTTTGTGTCGTAGAGAAAGCAGATAATCCTCATAGTATTTACAGAATTGCCTTTTATAATAGAAGACCACACCAATCAGTCAACCAGAGATTTGGGAGGCCTTTACCAATTCTTTTCCTCCCCAGGGAGATGGTGGGTGGCAGCTGTGATTTTGTTGTCCTTCTCTACGCTAAACTGGGAGTGTGCAGAGAGCTATGACCTATAAATTCCCAAGCCCCCTTCTCCACTCTTCCTTGCTTGGCTAGACTGTGGTGGACTGAACAGAGCCTAAGACTGGCAAGACAGACTAGCTCTCTGGAAAACCTTTGAGAAGCTGGGGAGTTAGACACACAGATCTCTTTCTTGCTTCAGGGGGAAGCTGAAAGCTGGTTTTCCATTCACTTGCTCTATAGTGAGCAAGGAATAGGATCACGGAACCTTGTCAGTCCCAGTCAGTGCCTGCATCCTCCTGTGGGAAGCTAGACTGCTGGATCTGTTAGAGCTCCAAAGGTGGGAGGATGAAAGGCTGTCTGGAGCCCCTTCAGAAAAGTTGGGGCTCTTAATGTGCATACCAAACTCTTACTTCCTCTGGATGCTGGTAGGAGTTAGGGGGTCCTTTTTAGATAGCGTGGTGCTTCATTTGAAGCAGAGTCTCCAGTAAGAGTCCAAATCCCCCTCCTGTGGTCCAGGAGTTTGGTTTCACATTTTCCTGGGATGCAAGAGCCTTTGAATTAATTTCTGATTTCTCACAAAAGAAATTTGTCCATGAATAATTATTCAATCAGTGTTTGTGGGGAGAAAGAAGGGTCCAGTTTTCCCTCCTCTGCCATGCTGCCCCAGTTTTATTCACTACACACACATTAATTCATTATACATCTCTAGGAACCTACTCATTTTTAATGAGTTTATTCATGTAATCAGAAAACAATTTTTAATGGAAACGGCTTGATATTTATTTATTTATTGGCAGTGCTGGGGATTAAACTCAGGGCCTCACACATAGTAGGCAAGTACTTCACCACTGAGCCATATCCCCAACCCCTAAACTGCTTGATTTTTTAGAGGAAATTTTCTTCAAATTTGATCTTGACTCAAACTGGCTCCTCTGACTATGCTCTGAGTGCTCTCTGGGATATGCACCATCTTTACGGGCACTTAAGGCTGTTCCTTTTATACTTAGTAGTCTTGTTTGACATTTATATATATATTAAAAAAAACTCATTTGAAAATTTCCCAACCATTTTCCTTTATTTTAACCAACTACAAAAGTTTTTCTTTCCTTTTTTTTTCTGGTTTTAGTCCTGAGGATTGGACCCATGGAGTTGCATATGCTAAGCAGATTCTTTACCACTGAGGTTACAACCAGCCCCTACTTTGGTTTTTATAACACTTTCCTTTATCCATCTTGCCACTCCTTTATCATTATCACTTTATTTACTCAGAGCTTTGGCCTGACACCATGAATTCTTCTGCCTTAGATTTTAGGTATTCCTTATCTGTAATCAAACACCCATTCTCCATGGCTTCCTTTCATCAAAATCATTTTGGGCTATTTCTAATAAAGTAGGGTCTGTATGGTATATAAGGTACCAAAGGATTATATAATTCCCATGGGTCTAGGAGATACACCAAAAGAAATTACAAATAATTGTGAGTAGGTTAGAGTATTAATTTCCTACAGAAATATATTTTTAAAAATACTCTTTTTAGTTTCAAGAATCACTAATCATTTTGTTTAGAGTACATCATGAGCATTTTAAAACTCTAGACATATATTGTTAAAAGTTCTAAGTGACTAGAATTCTAATGTTAGTATAAGTAGAACAGGGAGATGTTTGTTGAATAAATTTTATATGTTTCAAGGAGAAAAAATTTTAAAGTAGAATAAAACTGGATAACTTACTTTTGATGATGCAACTCTACTCTTAAACAAGGACATTTTTATTGAATACTAACAAGAATCAGCAAAGTAAATAAGCAAGAGTGAAGAAAGGAAGGAGCGAGATGACCTGGCATGTCATCATTCTATTACTCAACAATAGAGACAAGTAAAATTCTGAGAAGAAAAGAAAACAAAAGGCAAGTAGGACAACAAAAAGGTAAAGAATGCAACTGGAAGAACTATTTATATTTGTTGTAGGAGACTGCAGAGAAACTTAGGTATATCCAAGTTAGTACTGATAATTAATTGACACATGGTTCTTGGTTTCCTATTTTTTTGAAGAAAATGAGCAATTCATTCATTCAACAAAGAAGTGTACTCTCCTTGTCATATACCTGGTGTTAGATGCACTACAATGCATAAAGTATACAGTCTACTCATGAAAGTTCAGGTCTAGATTACTGATCTTAGGAGATCTTACCAAGGACACTAAGAGGGTCTTCAGATTAGGAATATTTCAGATACTGTGAACTATGTCATATGATTGAAAGTATAAGAGAAAGATAAAAAAAATACTGTCTACCTATTTTAATGTCATGAATGTTTTGTGGTTTTTTATTTAAATCAGCATAAATAAATATGAATATTTACATGACAATTTCCAGTTTATATCAACAAGTACAGTAAAATGGATCTTTCACTTACCATTTCTGCACTCTCTTTACCAACATTGAGTTGCGTAGTTAGCTGTTGAAATCTGGTCAGCTGATCCTAGTGGGAAGGTAGGAAGAGAATATGAATAACATTTTCTTTGCAACCCATATTTGAAATAAAACTAAAATTAAATCTAAAGTCATTATGCATAAATTTAGTGTTTCTTCTATTATTGTGTGAATATTCAAAGAAATAAAAAATTTAAATGACTAAATAATAAGGAAACAATGTTGATACTAATGTAGCTATTTATGTTTCATATAAAAATCATTATTTCTAGAAATCAATCCATTAGTAAATACTATTTTAAAACTTAAAGACATAAATTCCAAATGCTAGAGAAACCCTGTCAAGTATTGAAAAACCACATTCAAAACTATTTAAAAAATCTACAAAAGAAACCACAGCAGAGGAATTACTGCCCAATGCTTTTTTAAAAATTCTCATGTTCTACACGTATAAAGTTGTTTGATTAGCTGTTATGATCCTATTAAACACTATTTGTGTAGGTAACACAAAGTTGGGAGAGGCTGTTAATAAGTGGGAAGACAGAACCAAATCAATAGGCAAGCAGGGAAATAAAGATTAAGTGTTATTTAAAAAGTCACATATTTTAAAAAAATCTTAGTGCATAGGTATAGTATAAGAATGATCTTATTCAGGTGAAAAACCAAAAAAAACCCCAAAAACTTCATGGGTTTCCCTGACCTAAATGAGGGAACAATCCTCAAGAATTTACTTTTATTAAAAAATGGTTTCTAGCCAGGCACAGTGGCACACTTCTGTAATCTCAGCAGCTCGGGAGGCTGAGGTAGGAGGATCATGAGTCCTAAGCCAGCCTCAGGAACAGCAAGGTGCTAAGTAACTCAAGGAGACCCTGTCTCTAAATAAAATACAACACAGTCTGGGGAGTGGTACCAAAAAAAAAAAAATGGTTTCTAGACCTGAAAGGTAGAAGTTATGGCTCAAATTACATGTGGGTTTTTTAAAACCAGGGCATGTATAGAAAAAGTCATTTTTTAAACTGTAAAGCATCATGTGAACATTGTTATATGACTTCTTCGGGTAGGAATTAACTATAATTATTATTATTATTGAAATATCCATAAATTAAAATTAAGAAAGTCTATAATGTGAGTTTAAAAAAGTATGAGAACCAACCTAAATAACTGCTTTTCAAGAT
The DNA here is from genome assembly GCF_001458135.2 of Marmota marmota marmota. Taxonomy (NCBI): domain Eukaryota; kingdom Metazoa; phylum Chordata; class Mammalia; order Rodentia; family Sciuridae; genus Marmota; species Marmota marmota. Next base: position 6,595,870 of record NW_026000037.1, read on the forward strand.
ACACAGAAAAGAGGTTAGAATTAGAATTTGTCCATAGTGTTCAATGTACTTGGCAGTCAAAAAACCAACAAAGGATTAAAGAAGGCAGATTTTCCAGTGGAATGGTCTCCTGAGGCAGCAAGTTCTTGTGATAGAGGTAAAGCAAAATCTAGCTGTACTCTTTGAAAGAATGTAAAATGACTTCGCTTTTGATAGGAAAAGTTAAAAGTTAAAACAGTTATCTTAATAACTATTAAGATCTCTTTGTATTATATGATTTTGATTAATTTATGGTAGATAAACTTGACATCTACTTTTAATAGGCCACATTTAATGATAGAAACATTTTTATTCTACATAGCACTGTCACCATAACCTAAGGCATGGTTCTGTTTTGTTTCAAATTAGGTAGGAAATCAAGCAAAGAAAGCTTCAGAGGTCTATTTATATAAAATAATCTCATAGCTGCTTCTTAGAACTAAATACAGCTTTTATTGCTAATCCCATTATAAAAGCAAATGTACACTGGGGCAGTGCTTTAATTATCTTATCTGTTTAAGGGATTTCTGAGCAGCAGAGATCCATTTATTGTTAACATAAAATCACAGTAAAGACTTTGGTACTCCTCTCTAATGCAGTTTCTTCAGAATGCAATTTCTTATAGATACACAAGGAAATCATGAAATCTAAGACTACCTTTTGCTTTTGGCTTTCAAATACTTGAATCTGGGCCTTGGTCATGTGCTCCTGGTAAATTTTCTGCAGTCTGTCCAATTCCTGGGCAACAGTCTGCCAGAGTTCTATAGCCTGAATTTTTTCCTATGGGGAAAAATTCATTAAATTATTAGCAGATTATTTACTGTATAGTGCAAGTAGATCATGTCACAAATGAGTTCTTATCAAGTTAGAGACTGAAAATAGAACTTGCATGAAGAGGTAAAGACATGCATGGCTTAATGACATGAATAGGTTCTGAGAAATTCAATTTTGCCATTGGTGAACATCATATATTTACACAAATGGCTACTTGGTGAGGAGGTGATGAAATCTTGTGGGACCATGATTGGACATGCAGTCCATCATAGACTGAATGTCATTCTGTAGTACATGACTATATCACAGTTGTATTATATACATATTTTCCTTTATAGTCCGAGGGATCAAACCCAGGCCCTCTCACAAAGTAGCAAGTACTCTACCTCTCAGCAACATCATCTCCAATCCAAGTTATAATTTTTGATGTTTTAAAAATTGTATTAACAATAATTTAGAGAATAACCCCAAAGATAAAAATTTTCTTTCTCTGAAATTATCTTTGTACTCACATTTCACAGCCTTATCAGAGAGAAAGACTAAAACTATTCTACAGGAGGCTTACTTAAACTCATGAGTTTGAGACCAGCTTGGGCAACACAGCAAGACCCCTCTTAAAACAACAACAACAACAAGAAAAACACAATAGTAATAAGAAGAAAATAAAGAAAAAGAAGGAAAAAAAGTTAACAAAGAAAAAAATTAACTTATAAAAAGAAAACTGTTAGTTGTTTCACAGAAAGAATAAACCTTAGAAATTCTAAAGTAGGTTTTAATTTGTAATACAATTGATATTGATCGATATATAAAACACAAAACAAAAACAAAAGGGTCTTTAAGGTTCTAAATAATTTTTAAGTGTTCTGAAGAAGGATCCTGGAGCCTAAAAGGTTGAGGAATGCTACTCTATTAGGTAGAGGCCATTGCTGTCTACATAGAAGTAGAAACCAAGGTTCAGGTAACTTTCCTAAGGTCCCTCAGCAAGTTGTTGACTGAGTTTCTGGAAGAAATCTTCATCGCTTTGTCCATAAGTCCAACCTTTCAAATACCAGGTCAGAGCAAATCCACCCTCTTAGCTTCAGTAAGAAGGTGAAAGGGAACAGTATGCATTTTTAAAAAGAACACAGTGAGTAAACATAGGTTTCTGAGTTTCTACAAAACAATTAGTGAAGTATAACGTGCATTCAGAAAAGTTGGAAATCATGAACTTTCATAGTGAACACAGTCATAGAATCAGCATTCAGTTTGAGAGAGTGAGCATTATTACCATCACCTGAAAGTCAGGAATCCCACCAAAAAACCGTGGTCTGTCTTCTAATGCCATAGATTGGTTTTGCCTAAATATTACCATAGTTTTAAAAAGTGTAGACCTACACAGAATCTGAAGCCCGAAGACTTGGGTTGAAATCTTTAAATTATCTGCAGTTCACCTATGATACCTTAAAAATTTCGGCTGAATAATCCCAGACAATTCTCTTCATTTCCGTAAGACTTAGTTTTCATTTCATTTTCTTAATGACTCAAGTCATAGAAATGTCTCATATTTCAAAAGGTTCTATTTTTTTGAAGGTGTAAAATAAATTCTCCTATGTATAAACTGACAAAAATTTACAGTGTTGAAAAACAGGATATGTAGAACACAGCTACAGCTTCCCATAGATTTTAATCACTATGAGGGAAGAAAAAAAGAGAAAAAGTATAATTCTAGGAGAACTATGACTTTAGAAAAATGTAATAGTATAATCTTTGAAAATTGAATAAAAGAATATCAGAAGAAAACACAGAAAAATGAAAAATGTAAACTTAGGGAGGTGGGATAAAATTATTTTCTGTTTTTTATTTATTTTATTTTATTATTTTTTTGTGTGTGGTACTAAGCACTGAATCCAGGGACACTCTGCCACTGATCTACACCCTGATCTACACTCTCAACCTTCTTTTTTTTTTTTATTTTTATTTTGAGACATGGTTTTGCTAAATTGTAGAGGCTGGCCTTGAACTTTTAATCCTCCTGCTTCAGTCTCCCAATTCATTGAGATTGCAGGTATGTAATACTATACCCAGCTAATGTGGTTTTCTTTTAAAAATTTCCTTTCACATTAAAATATTCTTATAGGGCAAAAAAATTAATCATATCAAAAGCTTTATGATTCAGCTAAAAAGGATACTGGGGGGGATTGGGGTTGTGGCTCAGTGGTAGAGTGCTTGTCTGGCATGTGTGAGGCCCTGGGTTCGATCCTCAGCACCACATATAAATAAACAAATAAAGTAAAAAAATCCATTGGCAACTAAAAAATATATATATATTTTTAAAAAGTATACTGGACAAATACCAAATGGTATTTATACAAGTTTTTTTTTAAAGCAATTCTGACAAATTAAAGAAAATCATTAAGTGCTAACAATTTTGTTACTTTCTATCATTCATAAATAATAATAAACACAAACTTTTAAAAATCTCTGTAAAATCAGTCTAAAGCTTTAAAAAATACCATCACTTACTTGATTGGCTAGCTGCAATTGTTCTTGAAGGTTCTTGACTGTTTCTTCATCTGTATATATGTCATTTCCTATCTCTGAGCTAAAGGGAAGGGCCTCCAATTGCTTTTCAACAGCTTCTTTTAATTCACTGTGCAACCTTTGGGAAAAACAATTAATGTAGCAATAATTTCAATTTATTTTAATGCAGTAATTACTATTTGGGGATCAATTAAATAAACACATGGCTCCAAAATAATTCTTTGTATAATTTTTAAGTAGACTTCAAATAAAAAATTTAAAGTGCTTAATCACCATTAAATGCTGTGTTTTGTGAATAAAAAGATGAACAATTTCAAATGCATTAAATTGTAATAATTAACTGAAGCAGAACTCAGTTTGTCCTTGATTTTATTTTTTTCAAGAAAAAAAGGCAAAATTCAGATGTTATACCTTAGTAAATGATAAAAACAAGCCATTTTAGAAAGTAATATCAAGTGTTAGTATCATGTAGTCAGATAAATGGCACCTTATATCTTGCAGAATTATTTGTTACTTTCTTCAATGTATTTTGCAAAACTCATTTGAATTAACTAGTTCAGTTAAAAAACAGAGCAGTGGAGCTGGGATTGTGGCTCAGCGGTAGAGTGTCCGCCTTGCACGGGCGGAACCAAGGTTCGATTCTCAGCACCACATAAAAAAAATAAAGGCATTGTGTTGTGTCCATCTAAAAAAAAAAAAAACCAGAGCAGAATAAAATGGTTGCTGGTTAGAAACGAAGCCTATTAGAAACTCTTCTTTCTAGCACATCTTTACATAAGCTTGATCATACTTCTGAGAGCCTTTAATCTTAATATTAAATTACAGATATTTCAAGCTTTAAAACAATTACCAAAAAAAAAAAAAAAAAAGGATAGGAAAGTACAACTTGAGACTTTAATTTTATGTAAAAGTATAACTTGAGAGACTTTTATATATATAGTTTTATATAATTTTTAATCATATAAAACTAAAAGGAATCAAATTTTATAATATTAAAAAATTTTGAAAATACATATTTAATATAATTGCTAGCATAAAATATTATTTATAGCAAATACATCTCAAGGTGAAAATGCAAGTCACATCCCATCCACTTAAAACTTTAAGTATCTCATACTACAAATCTCCTCTGAAACTACAAAAATTCAACCTTAATTTTCAGATCATACTTATCAAAAACAAAGTTCTCAAATATAATAAAAAGAAGGAAATAATTACTTTAAAAATAATGAAAATTACTCTCTAAGGAAGGACAAGACTTGCTAATTATTTTATAATCAAAAAGTACTTAGAAGTATCAATAACAGGAATGTTTTTTTTTTTTTTTAATTTTTTTTATTGTGGGTTGTTCAAAACATTACAAATTTCTTGACATATCATATTCCACACTTTGATTCAAGTGGGTTATGAACTCCCCCCCTCACCCCATACACAGATAGCAGAATCACATCAGTTTCACATCCATTGATTTACAAATTGCCATCCTAGTGTCTGTTGTGCTCCACTGCCTTTCCCATCCTCCACCCTCCCCCCTCCCCACCTCTCCCCTCCCCTAAATCTGTGCTGTTTTAAACCACTGAGT
>NW_026000037.1:6602275-6607457 GCF_001458135.2 Marmota marmota marmota
GGCTGCTTAGTGCTTGTTGTATGCTCTGATAGGAGCAGGGTTCATGAAGCAGCCTCCGCGGGGCGGTTCCGGGAGCCGGAACTCGGGCGCCCCGCGCTCGGCGTTCGCTCCGATAGGCTCAGGTTCTTAGAAGCACCCAGGCGCAGAACCCTAGCAATCTGTTTGCAAGCCACAGGCGAATTGTAGCCTGGAATTACCTGATCTATGGCTGAATGAGTTGCGGTCAGTCGAAAACAGGGGACGTGACGTCAGTTTACCAAGATGGTGGCTGCTGGCCTCCTCTGTGGACTGACCGGTGTGTAGAACCGAGAAGGACCGCTTCCTTCCCCTGTCTCGAACCCAGAATTCAGCCCTGAGTACGGTGCTTGCGCGGCTGGCAGAAACTGCAGCGCTGTAACCCTGCGTCTCTATCCCAGCGCACACTGCAGACTTTCGCCGCGGGGCGATTTGCTGAATAAGCAGTTACCCTCCGTGCGACAAACCTCTCGCGTTTGAGTCCCCGTAGCCGATCCTCGTGCGATGGAAATCCTTCCTCCAGGTTCCGGAGCACCCCACTATTGCTGGAAATTCCTAACAAGATATCCTTTAGCCGTCCTGACTTGTCATACTCCCACACAGTGAAGCAGCACACGGGGGTAATGCACTCCCCTCGCCGCCATCTTCCCCGTTCGGAATGTTTTTATTTTAAAATATCTAACAGTATTTTTAAAAGATTTGTCATATAGATATAAAATTATGTTTAATAGAGAAAAATGAACAGAAATATGGTAAGATTTCAGGAAAGACATGCTCAATTCCAGAGGAAAAACAATAATGCTGTATTTTCTAGCAGCATGTATTTTCTAGGAAAATTTTTACTGTTAAAAATAAACAAATAGATTTTTGTCATGCCACTGATATAGTCTGCTTTGAAACTATTATTAAAATATTTACATTCTATTATGAAAGCTTTTCTATAAACATTTTAATGACACATATTTCTTCATCAAAAATTTACTGCATCATAATCTATCATAATCCTAATGATTTTAAATCAATAGCAAATGAAATGGACAAAATAATAAAACAAAGATCTAATTATGTATCATTACATGTGTTTTTATTTCTCTCAACTATAAATGGTGCCATGTATGGTCTCTGTGTAAGTTTTAATAAAATTTTACCGTTTATTTGCATGGATTTTATGATAGTAAATGGTAAAATATACTCTTATCTACATATAGTTTATGCATCCATGACATACTTTTAAAAAATATTTCTAGGCCACATAGTTTGTTAATCTGCCAACTTTTTCAAATTGTTGGAAATCTACTCCATTTTTTAAAAAAAGTCTCTAAGTGGACCCACAGAGTTTGAACCCATGTTGTTTAAGGGTTAAATACTCATGAATTTTAGCTCTTTTCACTATTTTCCCTGCATCTCTTACCTTACTCTCATATTCTCTCCACTTGTCTCTCTGATCTTGTAGCATTCCACTAATTCTCTCTTCAATTACATTTCATCTCTAATAATGTATGTTTTTTCAGTTTAGAATTTGTATTTGGTCCTTTTTTTAAAACTGGTTTTAGTTCTCCTATCAAAGTTCTCAATTTTGTATCTCATTTCATTGAAACTATTAAGCATATTTTGGAGACCAGCTTGTGGATCTGTTTCTATTTCCCATTATTATGATTTAGAACCTTGTTTTACCATGCTAACTCTAATCTTCCAGTCACTTGTTTTTTTTATGCCACATATAAGCTATATTATTACATATAAATAAGTTCAGTGATATTTTGTGGCCTAACAATTATGGTCATCTTCCTTTAAAATGATCTTCTTTCTTTTTCTCAAATCCTGATCATTTTATGCCAATATCAAAGAGTCAAGACACTTCAGAGCCATGTTTTTACATTAGTCCATTTGGAGTCACTCCTTTTTTTTTTTTTAAAAGAGAGAGAGAGAGAATTTTTTAATATTTATTTTTTAGTTTTCGGCGGACACAACATCTTTGTTTGTATGTGGTGCTGAGGATCGAACCCGGGCCGCACGCATGCCAGGCAAGCATGCTACTGCTTGAGCCACATCCCCAGCCCCTGGAGTCACTCCTATTCCTAGGCTATCCCAACCCAACACCCAGAGGCTGTGAGACACTTAATTACAATTCCATGGACAGTGAAAGTCAATATTCACCTTTCTAGCCATGTAAATTTGTCTCAAGTTCATCTTAGTTTTTAAACCTCTTTCCACCTCTTTAGGGACAGTGTACCACCAGAGAAAAGAGTCCCAAATGCAGGTTTACATTTCTGCATTTCTTTCTTTTCCTGGTCTTAGTTCTATAATACCTCACTAATTCTCATTCCTTTAAACAGATTTGATTTATATTATTTTTTGTCCAGATTTGTAGTTTTTCTCGGAAGAAGACTAATTACCTATTCTGCCATTAATGGAAACAATACTATCTATTTTCAATTTATTAAAAATGACAAATTGTTATGAGAACTATTTTGGCTATATCTCATTAGTTTGATATTCTGTTCTTTTTTGGAGGCAAGATCTGGCTATATCACCCAGTTGGCCAGAACCCCTGGGCTTAAGGGATCTTCCTAACTCTGCCTCCCAAGTAGCTGGCATTATAGATGTGCACTGACATGCCTAGTCTGTCCATTTTCAGTAGTTTTTAATTTTAGTGTTTGATTCTTTTTATCTGAAGTTATTTGAAAATGTTGTAAAGAGAAATTCTTTGTGTTCATCTTTTGCTATTTTATTATAGGCGTGATTTATTTATTAATTTTTAATTTGTATGCGTGCATGTGGTGGGGAGGGCTTGCAATTTATAACTATGTTTGTAAATGTTTCAAGCATCTTTGAAAAATAAAGTATATTGTTGTTGGCTAATACATGAGTTTTTGCAAAAGATATATACATGCACATGTACTTGGAACTCGCTCCTTATATTCTCTATGTCCTTGCTTATTTTTGGCCTTGTTTTCTTTGAAACATACAAATACATATTTGTAAATACTGATTAGATAAATTTTATCTGATTCTACAAAGATATTAGCAATATAATTGAGAAAAACCACTAAAATACCATAAAGGTTTAGGGAGTTAATCTATTTTAAGGTATTATTTATTTTTATGTATGTGTTATAGTTTGAATATGAGATGTACTCCTAAAGCTCCTATGTTAAAACAGGGATATTCAGAGGTGGAATGATTAGAATATGAGAGCTGTAACCTAGTTAGAATGGTCTAAATGGATTGTAACTGTAGACCAGCGGGGCATGGCTGGATGAGGTGGGTCATGGTGGGTGTGCCCTGGAGGGACTCTTCTTCCCTGGGGCACCTTCCCCTCCCTCTTTGCTTTTTGGCCACCATGAATGGAGCAGTTCTCCTCTATCATGCCTTTCTGCCATGCTGTTCTGCCTCACCTTGGCCCCAGAACCATGCACTCAGCTGACCATGGGCTAACCTCTGACACTGAGCCAAAATAGACTTTTGCTCCTCTATGTTGTTCTTGTCAGGTATTTTGGCCACAGCAATGAAAAAATGGCAATGCAGTATGGTTTAAAAAAATCCATAAAAGTCCATGATTTTAGTTCAACAAATATCTGAACAGATTATATACAGGTTAATAAGACAGTTATGGTTCTATTTATATTCATTCAAATACATGAGCAAATCAAAATGGAAGAGCCATAGGAAAATAGAAAGGAGAAAATTCTATCATACTTACTTGGCTTGATAGTAAGAAGAGAAATCATGTAAAGATTCCAGGAGGCAAATAGTGTTATCCTTGTTATTAATAACTAATAGTACCACACATCCAATAGTAACATGCATAGTTGCTTTTTTGGCTGTTACCATTAGTTAGTTGGTTTCTATAGTGCACTACAAATTCTGGGGGAAAAAGTCAATCTTACTGGTTTAGCTAACTGCAGAACTAGTTTGTTGAGGGAACTGCTACATTGGCCACTGTGAGAAAGCTGGACTATAGGGAAATAGTTATACCAATTAGTGGTTACAGGATCACACGTGTTTGGCTGAGATCCTGAGATCAGGAAGTTGCTGGCAGAGCTGTCATTCACAGGAACACCCTGTCACAGCTGTGAGAGCTGTGACTGCTAAAGCAGTGGGCTCAAGAGCCATACTACACTTGTCAGATCCTCACCCTCAAATACATGCCAGAGGCTCAGCCTCTCTTCCTATTTGAGTCTCAAAGTAGGTCTCTTCAAGTGCTTATCATCAGCAGCACCCAATTCATATCCTGGACTAGTTAACAGTTTTATAGCCTCTGAAGTATAGGAAAACATATTAAAAGGAGGTTGCAGCAGATCTTAAGTCAAGCTAAAATATCTGCCAAAATTTGTTATTATAACTGCATAATTGAATTAAATATGACACAAACTAATAAAAGTATAGAAGTTATTTTTTTCTGTAAAACCTAAGCCAAATGTGAAAATCTCAATAAATATAAATTGAATAATTGCTGTTAAAATGGAAGTAGTGAAGATAATTAATTACAAGAAGTCAGAAAAATTACAGTCACATAGGATTAAAAGGAAATAAAGAGGATCTCTGAGTTCTCATTCTTCTTCAAAGAAATTGAAAAGGAAATTATAAATGAAATACACTTATATGGTTTACACATGACAGACAACAAAAAAGTACAATTAATAGACTTAAAGTTAAGACCCTGGCATATCAAAAAATTAAGGAATGCACATTCCTTTATATTAACTCAAAGTCAAAATTTTTAAATTTTCTATTTTTTTATTATCCACCATTTTTTTTTGACTCTCAAACAAAAAACCAACTAGTCTGTCAGAAGATAAGAGGGTGTCTACTATATCTGATGCCAGCTATAATGTGAATAATAAAGACAAAGAAGAATCAAACACAATTCCAGCCTATATGTCTTTGAACTGGATTTGTTCTTGATATTAAGATGCACTGTTCTTTTATTTTTTATTTTTATTTTTATTTTTTTAATTTTTTATTGTTGGCTATTCAAAACATTACATAGTTCTTGATATATCATATTTCACACTTTGATTCAAGTGGGTTATGAGCTCCCATTTTTACCCCATATACAGATTGCAGAATCACATCAGTTACACATCCATTGATTTACATATTGCCATACTAGTGTCTGTTGTGTTCTGCTGCCTTTCCTATCCTCTACTATCCCCCCTCCCCT
>NW_026000037.1:6608679-6635994 GCF_001458135.2 Marmota marmota marmota
TCTTAGTTACTCTCCTTATATCAAAGAAGACATTTGGCATTTGTTTTTTAGGGATTGGCTAGCTTCACTTAGCATAATCTGCTCTAATGCCATCCATTTCCCTGTAAATTCTATGACTTTTGTCATTTTTTAATGCAGATGTACTGTTCTTTTATGTACTAAGAAAAAGAAAAACTGCTGCCTACAACCTTTGACATGCCATGGACTATGGCTACATCTCACTTTGGAGGTGTTACAATGGACAAAGGGGAGAAAGCACATCTTAGAATCAATTAAATGAGACGGAAGAGAGAGTTAGACAAATAAACATAAATACAAAACATTCTAGACAACTGCTTTGTGTGACCTCTCCTTTCACTGGACAAACTTTCTTCATCCTCTAAATCCAAGCCTGCTCAGTGACAATGTCCACACCATGACTATGGGGCAGGCTTTATTTTGGGGGTTAATGCAGAATAGCCTGATAAGGCAAATTATTGATTCTCTTCTTAGGCCACTCCAAGGAAGGGTATTCTCCAGCTCTGAAGTATAACTGGAAACAATCCTTCTAAAGTGCACCCTCACCCTCTTCTATGTTTAAAAATCCTTCAAGGGCTCACTGTACTGCTGCTATCTGTAGGAAAAGTTCAAACTCCTTAGCAAAATACGTAAAATCTTGTGTAATCTGGTCCCCACTCCTCATCCAAGTCTCATCATGAATAATTTCCCTAAATATGCTGAGATATAGCCATATTAATAGACCTGTAATTTATGGAACGTATATTTTATTTTCAGCTAATGAAATACCACTCATTCTGAAAGAGTCATCTTGAATTTCACCCAGCAGTTTGAGCCTTATCTGATATCTCCAGTCAGAGAAAGGTCTTTCACAACTGCATCCTGATCTACAAGGATATGTTGTAGTTACTGTGTCTGCCATGCCCAGACTTAAGTCACCCCATCCATAGCCCATGACTCTAGGAAACTGCATGAGCTATACTGTGTACAGGGAAGTCAATGATTAAGTCAAGGGCAGCCCTATCAATCAAGGTCTACCATAAGCTGGCTGGTATGAAGAGCTCTGATGAATATAAGTGTTGGTAGTTGGTTAAACCAACAGGATTGGGTGTCTTGAATTTGAACTATAGAAGAGACAGAATTCTCCTTTTGGTTAGAAGAGTGGAAGGAGCTGCTACACAGAAGGCAGGGTGAGATCCTGTGAATTGGAAAGAGGAGCATATCCTCAGAGATGATCCTGACGTTTTCCCAGTTCTGGTTACAGTACATATATTTCCTCGTTATATATTCCAACTGCTTTAAAATAACATGAGCCTCTCTTTCCTGAAGCATCTAGATCTAAACAGGAATATATATGTAAATATGAATATATATAAATGTTTTATGTTAATACAACAAATATTAATTGAACATTTTTGACTAACATTGGCACTAAAGATATGATAATCAGGAAAAGTGAAGTCAAATTTTAAAACTTTATATATCAGAAAACAAAAACCAACAAACTTATTAAACAATAATGCAAAATAAGTCACTTTAATTTAATTTATTAAGTACTAACTTTATATTCTTTCTGTTTTCTGATTCTAAAACAGAAATCTTTTTAGAATTTCCTTATATTCCCAAATAAAGATCTTAAGGTAGTTTTTTCCACTATCTTAAGATTGAAAGAAAAGAAAGTTCTGTTCCTCAAATCCTGTAACCTGGGAATAGATATTTTAAACATCTATGGTCTACTATGTTGTATGAATAATTGCCACTTATTATTCATTTCTGTTCATTTCCATATTTCTGCCTCTTATAAGAGTGGCCAAAAGCCTGAAACTATATTTCTCAGATATCTCTGAAGCTGGAGTTACAGATAAGATTAAAATTTTACCACTAGGAGGCATGTAAGGGAAATACAGACAACTTAATAAGAAAAAGATAAATAGAAAATTATGGGAAAGATGAATAAATATTTCATGAGAAAAGATAACCAAATGGGTAAACAAACATGAAAAATGATTAGCAATATTAAGTATTTAGAAAATGTAAATTAAAACCACAATGAACAAAGTAACAAAATTTAAGAAGGTTGATAAGAGCTAGTGCTAGTAAAATGTATTGGTCAATATAAAGTTAGAAATATCACTGGTGAGAATGTAACTTTGAAAATTAAGTTGGTATTATATTGTAAGGTTAAACCACTGTATAATCTGTGACATAGTAATTTCATCCCTGGAAACTCTCGTACTTGTGAATGATATTCAGTGAAAAAAAGTAAGTACCAGACTACTAGATGACATGATGTTTATATAGTTTTTAAACATGAAAAACTAAACAACATATTGTTTGTGGATAGACACACCTATAAAATTTTTAAACAGAATGATAAACACAAAATTCATGGTAGTGTTTACTTCTGGCAAAGGGAAGAAGAATGGAAACAGGGATGAAAATATGGGTAGACATATCAGTACTGGCAACATTTTTAGTCCCTCCGAAGCAGGATGGGGGTTGACAAATTTCTGCTTTATCAGTATGTTTCCTAAAATATATAATACATGACACTCAATTGATTATATTTATAAGATACTTATTGTGTGCCCTATTTCAAGTCCTTGAAAAATGACTTTACCCTTACAGACAACCCTATGAAAAAGGTTCCGTTAATATTTCCAATTCATTGATGAGAAAACTAAGCAGAAAGAAACTCGACCATTTACTTAAGGTCACAAGTATTGGAGCCAGGAGTAGAACAAAAAAAAAAAAAAAAAAAAAAAAAAAAAATCAGATGCCAGAGCATAGTCCTTTAACCAGCAGATTTTATGTATCAAATAACAAAAACAGCAAAAAAAGAACCAAAAGCTAAATGATCTACCTTTCATTTTCCTCAATGACATTTTCAAGTTGTAGTTTCATCTCACCCATCTGTTGCTGAAAGAATAAGATATGGTGTAACGATACATTTTTCCAGATGATTAAATCTCCATCAACTAGTCTATTCACATGGAAGCAATCTGACTTAACGTTAGTCTACAGATAAACTTACTCATTACTTTCAATAATCAACTTTAAATGTGAATAGTTTGATAATTCACAGAACATAAGAAAACATTCATTTTGAATAGGCTATAAATAAGATAAAAATACTTTATGTAACACATTGAAAAATATTTGTACATATAATTCCTAACATTTGTAGCCATGAAAAAAGGATGAAAGTTACCTCTCAGTATCACATTATAACAAACACCAGATGATTCCTGTATCTTGGATATATCTTAATTCAGCTTAGGTGAAGCCCCCTTAAGTGTGAGCATTTTGGTTTTCTTCAGCAGCCATTCAATTAGTCTCTGACTCAGCAGCTTCATTAACTATCTAAACCTTTGCCCTATGCAAGCCTGCTGTGGAAATTAGGTATGGTTACTGACTTATACTTAGCAGGAAAGAGAGTTTAAAAATAAAACACATTCTGGGGCTAGGGATGTGGCTCAAGCGGTAGCGTGCTCGCCTGGCATGCGTGCGGCCTGGGTTCGATCCTCAGCACCACATACAAAGATGTTGTGTCCGCCGAAAACTAAAAAAATAAATATTAAAAAATTCTCTCTCTCTCTCTCTCTAAAAAAAATAAATAAAAAAAATAAAACACATTCTGAAGAATAAAACACATCCTGCACAGGGAACAAGTTGAAGTTTTGATGAACTTTCTCTGAGGGAATAAAGGGACTCCTAGGATTTCAAAACAAAAAGGAAGGAGAACTATAAGTAAAAGCATAAAGGCAAAGAATAACTAGTTGGCTCTCAATAAGAATAAATGGGTGAGTGGAAGAAGGAGGCCAGGTAAAAATCACACTTGAAAGTGCCATCAACTTGGACATGCCCATTGACCTTGATTGTGCACCCTGGTGAAGGACAGGAGCCAGGCCTGGAGTGAGCCCTGGCAAAAGACACATAGGACAGACAATTCTCCAAGTCCTCCTCTCTCCCTTCCAACCAGAGAAGCTCAAGGTAGCTTGCTCTCAGAAAGCAGCAATACTCAATTCTAACTATAAAGCTGGCGTGAAAGGTGAATTTTTCCCAGAACCCTGCTATGCCTGAATCACACTTAAACCAAAATGAATTAACTTACTACCAGATAACTGAGCACTGACCAGACATGGAGTAAGAAATAAAACTGGAAAAGGAAGATGTGGATCTTCAATGTGCTGCCGAAAAATCTGGGTTTTACTATAGCAATTATCCTTATTTAAAAATTTTTTAAAAAAATTGATCTTTAAAAATTTTTTAAATATAAGTGTATCTTGAAAAGTATTTCTTATTTGCAAAAACTTACAAAGGATACATATGCATCAGTTACATTTATATATGGATAATAATGGTTACATTAAAATTCTTTACTGTAAAATATTTCAAAACATTTAATATTTGAAAGGGAAGGAAATTGACACAGTAGTTCTCACATCATCTAATTTCCCCCTACTATTTACATTTTTCTGGCAGAAAATCTTTCTATAGAGAATTACAGCAATTCTTTTCCTGCTTTGAAGATAGAGTATTTTTGGATCAAGTCAGTAAGTCATAAGAATTAGTTCTACTAATTAATGATATCGATTTGAGCAGTGATTCTAGAAGAAGCTGTCAATATCTTTTTTTCCTCTCTAAAAGAAGTTAACAACTATTTATCATCATAGATTCTGGGCTTTCTAGTAATTAATTTAGTAATCACCCTTAGATGGTGAGAATGCTAAATGAAAATGAAACTAAACACTGTAGTAAAATAGCTGACTAAAGGGATGCATGAAACTTATAATAAAAAGTTTAAAAGACTAATTTCAAGATAATAAGTTATTCTATGCTATAACTATTAGAGCACATAATATGCCATTTCAGCAATTTATAGAGAGCAGATTCAGAAAAACTTTAGATTCACTAAAGATAAAAGCAAAACATCATTTGTGCAAAAAAAGAGCTTTCTGTTGTTCTTTAATTGTCAATTAGAAAGATGAAAAGGCATTATTGTGGTTAGCTTAAATTTAAATGACCACAGGCTAAAAAGTACATAATAAAGACTAGAAAATGAATTAAGAATTGGCTTATGATAAAACAGAAAATGCAATTTAAAGAAAAGCCTGTTTTTGAAACTTAGGTTCATTTTTTACCTTTATATATTAGAGGAATAATCTTTTGTAAATGGAAGTCTACGTATTTCCAAATGCAATAGAATAACCTAACTTTATGCTTAGGAATTGTAGGCATGTATTCTCTTGGTAAAGCTACATATCAATCCATTAATTGAAAAATAAGAGACTGTTAAACTAGCTCTAACCATCATGTTTCCATAAGCCTTGTCATTTAATCATTCATCAGATATTTAAAGACCTACTATGGGCTATACTTTAAAGCATAACACAGGATCTTATCCTACCAATGCATAAAGAGAAAAGTAATGAAGACAGCAAGTGCTTAGTGTCTGCCATGTCTAAAGTGCCATTCTGAGAAAAATCAGTCTCAAGGGTTGTTTTTATGTCAATTCATTATACTTTCTTCCATCTGCACTAAATTAAGTCAACCCTACTTGCCTTTCCACAACAAAACTGATCCAGGGATTGGTATCTTAGCCAAATACAATCATGAGTATATTCAAGCTCTAACAAAGAGAAGTCATTGCCAGCTGGTGGGCCTAGCTTCAGACGTGTAAATTCTAATTAAGAAATTCTTCTATTGTATTATTATCCCAGTATCAAAAAATTGGGGGAGAAAATGTAAAAGACATTCTCAGTTCAAAGAAACACATTATAAATATTAGTTATATTCTAAAAATGTAATGCACTGAAACTCAGATTGTACCCTGAACAATTCTGTGCTATTACTCTAATTTTCCATGATTCTAGTTTCAGAAGCCCTGGAACCCAGAATAATAATCTGTCTGAAGAGACAGCTTTCTCTGTTTCTTTTTTCCTTCATTCCTAAAATAAGCGCTCATTGCTAAGAGGATTTCAGGGGAAAAAAAAACAAAAAACTGTTGCAGTTCAAGTCTATATTAGAAGTGGATTAATAAAAATATGTAAAAAATATAAACAAAAGCATCTGACTGAGACACTATTTCAAATTGAGGGGAAAGTCCATTATGCAAACAGTAAGAAAGACAGATAGAATGAAAATAAGAAGGGTCTTAAAGGATGAGTTAGTTTGAGAGAGAGAAAAGCATATAAGCAAGCAATAATGTGACCAAAAGATTCTACTAAGCATCTAAGATGTTCCTGCCAGACAAGAGCAAGGAAATACTGAATTAAAAAACAAAACTGAAGAGAAACTTTAAACACACATGCATGCTTACAGAGAGCCAAGAATTGAATGAATATAGCAAAATATTTTATTTCTGACAATTTTTTAAAAGAATGTGAATCTTTAATATTTTCAAAATAAAATATTACAAAAAGATTCATAATTAAGATTTCATACCTGATAATATTTCAGCTGGCCGTTTAGCTCTTCTAGTTGTTTATCATACTCAGTAATGAGAGGAGCCAAAAAACTAAAGAAAAAAATGAATATGCTATATTTTAAATGCTATTTAGCTTAATAAGTATCTAACAAGTGAAATAAATTACACATTAACATTTAATAGGAATCAATACCTGGCCTTTTTTCCTAAATTAAGGGTTTTAAATCTTAGCACAATCAATATTTTGGACTGAAAGTTCTTTGTCATGTGTGGGATAGGGAGCTGCTCCTGAGCATTTAGGCTATTTAATAGTGTCCCTGATCGTTACGCAGTAGATGCCAGTCGCTATGTCCCTGTCCTTGGGTTTTGCTTGTGGTAAGAAATAAAAATGTTACCAGACATTGCTAAGCATCTCCTGGGGGACAGGGGCCAAATCACCCTCTGCTATGAACCACTCTTACAGACTCTGTAACACTTGCGTTTTTTATCAGTTCAATACAAGTCACTTAAAACGAACTTAGCAGACCATGACAAAACTTCCCTAATACTAAAAGAAACCTTTAAATGATAATTGATATAATTAAGAAAATCACATTTTTGTGGTAATACTTTACCTTTGGTTTACTGATACGTCATCTCCATCTCCTTTGATGAAAGTTTTCTATAATAAAAAATACGAATTAAATATTTTCTCACATCATTCTAGCCAAAACTGACAGTTTAAATGAAATATAATTTAAAAATTTAAAATTTATAAAATCTATTGATGTAATTCAAAAAGAGAGAAAAAGGGGAAAAATCAATTTAACTGATATTGAAACTCATTTGGTAAATTTACCAGTCATATATGCCAAAACAAAATAAATCAGAACAGAACACTCTTGACAAATTAGAAATATAAGTAATTTTTCTTGATTTTAGAAACCGACATTAATGACCATTCTTCACGATGACCGAGCAGAGGCACCACATTACATTCGGCAGGGATACAAGGCTGCCCACTCTCACTGCTGACATTCGACATCATTGTTATGATTTGGATGTGAGGTGTCCCCAGAAGCACACGTGTAGGACAAGGCAAGAAGGTTCAAAGGAGAAATGACTGGGTTGTGAGAATCCTAAACAGATCAGTGAATTAATCCCCTGATAGGGATTAACTGAGTGGTAACTAAAGTGGTGGGTGTGGCTGGAGGAGGTGGGAAATGGGAGCGTGGCTTTGGGTATATATTTGTATCTGGCAGGTATATATTTGTAACCTCTCTCTCTGCTTCTGGATCACGTGAGCTGGTTCCCTCTGCCACACTCTTCCTCCATGATGTTCAGTCTCACTTTGAGCCCTGAGGAATGGAGCCTGCTGTTTATGGATTGAGAACTCTGAAACCATGAGCCCCTAAATAAACTTTTCCTCCTCTACAATTGTTCTGGTTGGTCTTCAAGTAGCAGCAGTGAAAAGCTGACTGAAACAATCATACTAAAAGTTTTCGTCAATACAACATGATGTGGGGGAGAATTAAAGGAAGAAAAGCAAAATAACAGTATTCTTATTTACAGACAAATTACCATTTACCTAGAAAATGCCATATAGACTGCTAATTATTAGGACTAATAAGAGAATACACCAAGTCCCAGATACAATATCAACATAAAAACACATCAGTAGATTCTTCAAACATTAGTATTTTTCTTTTCCTGGATCTACCTTGAAAGAGATCCATAAATTTTATGATTCTATCAACCTTTTAAAACAATGAACATTTTTAGCTTTGTAGTTTTTCCCAGTCTTATGTTCCCCACCCCCTTGATTTCTACCTCTTTCTCCTTTTTTGAGGGGGGGGGGAGGTGTGCTAATTTGCTCTACTTTTTCTATCTTTTCTCCTTAAATACTCGTAAGGGAGGCTATGAACTTCCCTCTGAGCATGACTTTAGTTACATCTTATAAGTTTAAAAAAATGTTTAGATTTTAAATTTTGAGATGATTATAAAAGATTCACAAGCAACTGTAAGAAATAATAGAAAAAATGTCATATAGCTTTTGATCAGTTTTCTCCAATGGTAACACCTTGTAAAACTACAGTGTAATATATTCCTCAACTTATGATAGGTTTATGTCCTGATACATACGTCGTAAGATGAAAACATAATGTGAAAACATAATAAGTTGAAATATACACTTAACTTACCAAACATCATAGCTCAGCAACACAGTATACAGAAAAGCACAGGTTTTGCACCCTTCTGATCATGTGGCTGACTGGGATTTGTGACTCATTGCTGCTACCCACCATGACAAAAGAGTGTTACATCACATACTGCTACCCCGCCCCAAAAGATGAAAATTCAAAGAATAGTTTTTCTATTGAATATGCATTGCTTTTCACCATCCCATAGTAAAAAAAAATCTAAAAGCAAACCATGGTAGGTTGGGGACTACCTGTAGTACAATGTCACCACCAGGATACTGAGGCTCTCAAGATACAGAAGAGTTCCATAACCCAAGGGTCCCTCATGCAGCCAATTTAGCCATACCTACTTACCTCTCACCCTCACTGCCCCTGAACATTGGCAACCACCGGTCTGGACTCCATTTATATTTGTCAGTTTTACAGTGTACATAAATGGAATCAAACAATATCTAATCTCCTGGGATTGGCTTCCCCCCACCACTCAGTACACTAACCTAGACACTTGTTGCCTGTGTCAATAATTAATTCATTTTTATTGCTGAACAATATTATATTGTAAGCATGTACTACACTTCATTTAACCCTTCCCCCAGAAGGGTATCTTGGTTGTTCTCTGTTTGGGGATATATGAACAAAGCTATTATAAACATTTGTATACAGATTTTTTTTGTGAATATAAAATGATCAAGAATACAAATGCTGGTTCTAATATTAGTTCCATGTTTCCGGTTTTAAAAAAACTACCAAACTGTTTCCCAGAGTAGCCATAACATTTTATATTCCCACCAACAATACATGATTATTATTATTCCATTTTATGTTGCTATAACAAAATATCTGAGGCTGTGTAATATAGTAAAGAGGTTTACTTAGCTCACTCTTCTGGATCAAGAGCATGCTCTATTCTGGAAAGGACCTTTCCTGGCTCTACCACAAGGCACATGGCATCATGGTGAAAAGTATGGAAATGGGAGGGATCACCCAGCAAGACCAAAGGCCAGAAAGGGATTCTTAACAACTTGCTCTCATGAGAACAACTCACTCACTTTGAGATTAGCATTAACCCTTCTGAGAGCAGCTCCCCTAATGGCCTATCGGCATCCCACTAGTTCCAACCTCTGAACACCACCACCCTGAACACCATGCCTCCAACAATGATCCCTGGGGAACAACCACATCCAAATCACAGCAATGATTGATCCATTTTTTCACATACTCGTCAACATATGGTGTTGTCACTATATTTTATTGTAACCATCCTGGAAGGTACACAGTGACATTTCACCATGTTTTGTTTTAAATCTAGTGATTTAATTTAATTGTGGTAGGCTGAACAATGACCACCAAAAATGTTTACATCCTAAACTCTGAACCTGTGAATTTGCTATGGCATATGGCAAAAGGAATTTGGCAGATGTGATTAAGAATTCAAACATGGAAGAAAATTCTAGATTATCCAGATGGATAATCAATGTCATCATAAGGTCTTTATAAAGAAGGAGGCAGTTGGAATTAGAATCAAAATCTTGTTTTCCACACACTCTGCTACATGAAGAAGAAACCCACAGAGATGTGAAGATACGAGACTTCAGACAGAGCACAGCCTTGTGTACACTTTCAGTTTAGTGAACCCATTTCAGAATTCTGACCTCCAGAACTGTAAGATAAGAATTTGTGTTGTTTTAATTGTCTGTGTTTATGGTGATTTGTTCAGCAACACAAAAATGATGATGATGAACATCTTTTCCTGTGCTTATGAGACATTGTATCTCTTTTTCAGTGAAAACATTATCCATTTTCATGTCTTTAGCCATTTACTTAGGCTGTGCTGAGGTATAATTGACAAAAGAAAACTGTGTCTCTAAGGTGTACATGTGCTATCTGATACACACATATACATGGTGAGGTGACTGCCACAATCAAGGTAGTTAACACATCCATTTCTTCATAGTTACCCTTGTGTTTTGTTTTGTGGTGAGAAGCCCTGAGATTTACTTTGTTAGCAAACTTCAAGTATATGACACATTTTTTTTTCGTTTTTTTGTACCAGGGATTTAACCTAGAGGGGCTTTACCACTGAGCACATCCCAAGCCCTTTTTATTTTTATTTTTTGAGTTAGGATTTCACCAAATTGTTGAGGGCCTTGCTAAGTTGCTGAGATTGGCCTCAAACTTGCAATCCTCCTGCCTCAGCCTCTCTAGTTGCTGGGATTACAGGTGTGTGCTACCACAGCCAGCTATACTACATTATTCTTAACTACATTCACCATGCTGTATATCAGATCTCTGGAACTTACTTTTGTTATAACTGATAGTTTACACCACCTGAACAAAATCTTGTTTTCTGCCACAATTTTACTCTTTGTTTTTATGAGTTTGATGTTTAAAAATTCTACATCTAAGTAATATCATAAAGTATTTGTCTGGTTTATTTCATGTACCATAATGTCTCCAAGTTACATCCATGTTGTCACAGATGGTAAAATTTCCTTCTTTCTTAAGACTGAATAATGAAGAACTCACTCTCTCCATACATATGACAAAAAATCATTGCCAAGACCAATGTCAAGGAGTTCTCCTGTTTTCATGTAGTAATCTTATGGTTTCGGGTCCTAGATTTTTTTTTTTTTTTTTTTTTTGTGGGAGGGTATGGCACAAAAATCTACTTTCATTCTTTTGCATTTGGATATCTAGATTTCCCAGCAGCATTTATTAAAGATAATTCTTTCCTCGTTGTACATTCTTGACACCTTTGTTGAAGATTAGTTGCCAACGTGTGAGTTGACTTCTGTGTTCTCTATTCTGCTCAACTGGTTTATGTGTCTTTTTTCATACTGTCTGATAAATACAGTAATATAGTTCTGAACGTAGCTTGAAATTAGGAAGTGAAATGCCTCCAGCCTTGTTCTTCCTCAAGATTTGGTTAGCAGTTTAGGGTCTTTGGTGGTCCCATACAATTTTTAGGATTCTTTTTCTACTTCTGTAAAAAATGCCCATGAGATTTTGATATAGATTGCACGGACTCTATACTGCTTTGGGTAGTATGGACACTTCCACACATTAAATCTTCCAATCCATGAACACAGGGTGTTTCACCATTTATTTTGGTCTTCTTTGCTTTCATCACTGCCTTAGTTTTCAATTTCTCAGTGTTTTTTTACTTCCTTGGCTAATTTTTCTGAAGTAGTTTATTCTTTTTGATTCTATTGTAAATAAGATTGTTTTAATTTCTTTTTCAGATAGTTTATTGTTAGTGCATAGAAATGCAAATAACTTCAATGTTACTTTTCCATCTTGTAACTTTACCAGTTTTTTAGAATTAAATTTAACACTTTTTGGTGGAATTTTTAACTTTTTCTGTATATAATATAATGTCACAGAAACAAATAAGTTTTCTTTCTTCCTTTCTGATCTGGATCCAATTAATTTCTTTTTCTTGCCCGACTGCTACAACTTTCTTGCCGACTTTTGCTAGGACTTCCACTACTATGTTGACTAAAAGTGGCAAAAATGATCTATCCTTAAGAATATTCCAAGTATGCTTGAGAAAAATGTGCTGTTCCTGTTGGAATGTTCCATGTTAGGCCCTTTGCACAGTTCATGTGCAATGTTCCTGTAGACTTTCTGTCTGAATGATCTATCCACTGTTGAAAGTGAAGTCCCCTATTATTATTGTATTGCTGTTTACTTCTCCCTTCAGATATAATAATACTGCCTTATATATGTAGGTGCTTCAATTTTGAGTATATGTGTATTTACAATTGCTGTATTCTCTTAATGACTTGACTTCTATCTTGTCTCTGACAATTTTTACTTAGTCTGTGTGCCTCACTGTAGCTCCCCCTGTGAGTGCGCACATCTTGCTCTCTGCCTGCCTTGTTTGCACCTTCATGGAGTATCTCTTCCTAATCCTTCATTTCCATCCTATGTGTGTTCTTTAAAGTTAAAAATCAATCTCTTATATGCAGCACATAGTTGCAGTTTATTTTAAATTCAGTCACTTTGTGTCTTTTAATTGGAAATTTAGTTCTTCTATATTTTAATTAATTACTGCCAATACTTACTAATGCCATTTTATTGTTTTATCGGTGTTTTGTAGTTCTCATGTTCTTCTCATCGTCTCTTGCTTTCTTCCATGGTGGTTTAATAATTTTACTATAACAGTTTGCTTTAATTTTCTTCTCTTCTTCTGTGTATCTACTACAGGATTTTGCTTTGTAGTTAGTTACCATGGCCTTACATAAAATATCCCATAATTACAATAGTCCACTTTAAGCCTATAATAAATTATCTTCAATTGCGTAAAAAATTTGTGCTTTTATTCCTTGATTTCTCACAATTTAAGTTTTTAAATCTCACAATTTACTTTTTTCATGAGTATCCTTTAGCAAATAGTTATAGCTACTTTAAAAATTTGTCATTTAACCTTTATACAACCACGGAAAGTGATTTAAACACTATCATTACAGCATTAG
Source organism: Marmota marmota marmota (assembly GCF_001458135.2). Classification (NCBI taxonomy): domain Eukaryota; kingdom Metazoa; phylum Chordata; class Mammalia; order Rodentia; family Sciuridae; genus Marmota; species Marmota marmota. Next base: position 6,621,765 of record NW_026000037.1, read on the forward strand.
AGTATTCTTAATTTGACCCAAACTTAACTTTTAGTTGATATTTTCATATTTCAACACACAACTTAAAGAATTCTCTATAATGAACCCCCTCACTTTTGTTTATCTAGAAAAGTATTTATCTCTTGTTTATGATGGATAGTTTTGTCAGGCAAAGTATTCATGATTGACAATCCATCCCCGCCACCATACTTTAAATACATCATCCCATTCTTTCATGGCCTGTAAATTTTCTGCTAAGAAGTCCACTAACAGTTTTCTGGAAATTACCTTGTATGTGACGAGTCTTTCTATTGTTTCTTTCAACATTCTATCTTTGATTTTTGTGTGTGTGTGTGTGTGTGCCGAGGATTGAACCCAGGGCCTTGTGCACCAGGCAAGCACTCTACCAACTGAGCTATATCCCCAGTCCTACCTCTTGATTTTTTGACAATTTGATTATAACATCTTGGTAAAGTCATCTTTGGGTTGAATATGTAGTGAGATCATTGATTGTTATATACTTCAATGTCTAAATCTCTCTCTTAAGATCTGTTAAGTTTTCAGACATTATTTTTAAAGTCTTGTGCCTTATTCCATTTTTCCCCCTAAGAGTGGTACACTGAAATGCTCAAGTTTGTGGTGTTTTCTCTCCTGAAGAATTCAGCCAGATGATCTTATGTGCTTAGAAGCCATCTACAAATGCTCATGCCCACCCTGAATGGGGGAGGGCAGTGCAAATATGGGGAGCCAGTCACAGGGCAGGGGAAGAATGAGGCACATGAAGCACTCACTGGAGTGACCTGTGGTCCAGCCAGTGGTGGTGGGATGTGTAGATGAGGGGTCCTAAGAGTTTTGTGAGCAGTCACACTGGTAGAGTCTGCAGAGCACTAAGTAGAATACACAGCACTTTGTTCAGTTGCTATGAGTCCTGGCCTATCCTCTGTGTTTCTAACCTCTCCTAGACATTCAGCTATGCTGATACCCTCAATATTCTGAGTGGTTCAAGAAAAAAGTGGGCCTCTTGGAAATACCTTGCACAGCTGGGAAGCCACAGCTCTCTTACTATGCCCACATGAAGACCTTCAGGCCAAGGGGGTCTCTCTTGTTACTAAGCAGTGCTACTTGGGGGAGAGGTAATGTGGATAAAGTGACATTGTTTAGTCTCTTCAATGCATTGATTCTCTAAATTGTTTCGTTTTGTTTTTTGCCCCTCCAACAGAATGCTAGAACTTAGCTGCTAGACCCTTGGATTCCTAAAAAGGTACTCTTATCTGTGGATGGTTGTCAAAATGTATGGACCGAAGGGATATGATGGTAGAAAACTCCTACCTTCTTGCTCTCTATTGCTCATTTTCTACTGGTTATTTTTTTAAAACTGTTAAGTTTTAAGAGTATATTTTTCCCCCAAAAAAACCTCTCTTAGATGTACATTTGGAGACATGTCCAATAATGTATTTAAACAATATGGCAAAAATTAAAGAATTGGACAAAATCTAAATTTTCTCAAAAAGACAACAGATAATAGATTTAGTCAAAATAGTTTCATTGAATGTAGTAGATAGCAGCAATAGTGTACAAATTGGTAATATATGTACCAAATAACAAAAGCAGTTTTGCAGAAGGATATGTGTAATACAATACTGTCACTTATGTTAGGGTTTAAAAATGTGACAAATGGTAACATAAAGCTATCCAGACTTGATCATACATATTAAAAGTATTAAAGTATGTGGAGTATTGAAAAGCAGTAAATTCAGGACAGTGACTATCACTGGCAGAGGACAGAAAGAAATAAGCAAGGAAAAGGGTACACAGAGCGATTCAATCATTTATATAATACTTTTTTTCTTAACAAAAACAATACAATACAATAATTATGGCAAAAAGTTAAGAAATGACACAATCAGGTAGTGGGTACACAGGTGTTTATTTCTGTACTTGAAAGTATGCTTAAAAATGTATAAATTTAAAAAAATAAATAATAGTTATATAGAAAGTATTTAATGTAATTCCTAACACATGGCAGGCTCTTAACAAACCTTAGCTCTTTAATTTTTAATTTCTTTTCTGAATATGAAAAAAACAAAACCCCAAATGTAATGGCTAACCCAAAGTACATAATTATAAGTATTCAATCCACATGGGAAGAATTAGCTCACAAAATGAAAAAATCTTCAAAATGACATGTTCACATGGTTCCAGGAGAAACATAATAAGAACTGGATAAAATAAAAAGGTAAGCTTAAAGAGTTAAAGAATGCCATCACTTGCTGCATAACATTTAGTCAACAACAGACTGCATATATAATGGGGGTTCTATAAGTTAATACCACCTATTATTGACATCATAGTGTGTAGGTCTGCGTAATACTTTGTATGACGTCTGTATAATAAGAATGCATTTCTGAAAATGTGCCCCCTTTGTTAAGCGACACCACATGACTATAAATGCATCCAGTAGTTTATGTAATCTCAGAAGGTGATTTATCCTAGGTTATCAAGACTTACCATGAGACCAGGAAACATGGGGTCTGTAGGTAAGGTAGTGGACTAAGAATTGGCTCCTCCACCACACAAGTGGAACCCAAGGGAGATCCTGTGGGGCAGTCTTCCAGCATGGACTGGCAATTGCTGGGTCCTGGAGGTGCACTGATTTAGACTCTCCAGATCAAGTGGCATGCAGCGAAGAGCCTGGAGCATGCCTAAGCCTAAACCACCTCCCCTCCAGAAGTTCTGCCTAGGGTATTACCTTTCCCACACTAGCAAGATGACCCTGACGGTAGAGCAAGCATCACACTCCAAACATCCCCACCAACTACTGAGAAGAAAAGCTGAGCATCCTTTGAACTCCAAGGGAAGCAATTCTTTAACTTTTCTTCGAGATCTTTTTTTTTTCTTTCCTGTTTCCTTTTCTCTGTGACCTTATTGTTCATGGACATTTACACATATTTATATTTATTTCATTTTTTCTTTTCTCATTTCTAGCATTTTTGAAACTAGTTAGTTTTCATGGATCAGTTTTTTTGAGTATTAGGAAGTTTGACTAGTATATTTCATTTTATTTTGTATTCTTTTATTTTTAATTTTTAAAATTTTTAATTTACATATATATATATTTTTTGCTTTCACTTACCTGTTTCCCTTGAATCTTTTTTTCTCTTTTCTTCTTCTAATAGGCAATCTCTATTGTTCTTCCACTCTTCCTTTAATATTTTACTCTATGCTCTCTCCTCCCTCATAATCATCACATCCTGCATCACTTCTGTTCTCTCCCTGTCCACCATTCAAAAAAGTAAACCCTTTTGCAAACTCACTATTTTTATTGTAGGGAATAACTAATCAAATCATTTGTTTATTGTGACAATATTGTCACAAAAATATCACAGCAGGAATTATTTAGTTTAATGCAGCATATTGCTTGTATTGGTTGTTGTTATTATTTGTTTGCCCCTAAACAGTGAGGTATTGGAAACCTTCAGGGACACTGTAAGTCTCTTGGGGAGAAACTCTTCTGCTTCACATCCATACTGTCAAATGAGAAATACACATGAAAAAACAAGGAAACAAATCACCCCAAACAAACTAAGATTCTTCAATAATAGAATCTACCACTACCACAGTGGAAGAAATGTCAGAGAAAGAGTTTAGAATGTTCAGTTAGACTACTCTGCAAAGTAAAAGACAATGTAAGGAATATAGCAGAGAGAAAACACAGGAAGTGAGAGATCACTTCAATAGAGATAGAAATTTTGAAAAACTCAAGTAGAAATCCTCAAAATGAGGGAATCAACAAAAAGAATTAAAAACTGTATAGAAAGCATCACTAACAGATTAGACCACTTGGAACACAAAGTTTCAGGCAATGAAGACAAAATATCTAATCTTGAAAATCAAGTTGACCATGGAGAAAAGTTGTTAAGAGATCATGAACAGAACTTCCAAGAAATACAGAATAACCTGAAAAGATCAAATCTAAGATTTATTAGAATAGATGAAGGCTCAGAGACATAAACAAAAAGAATGCTTTTCAATGAAATAATATAAAAAAATTTCCTAAACCTAAAGACTGAAATGGAAAATCAGATACAGTAGACTTACAGGACCCCAAATATACAAAATTACAACAGTTCCACATCAAGACACATTATTATGAAAATGCTTAACATACTGAATAAGGATAAAATATTAAAGTTGCAGAGAAGAATGTCAAGTTGCATTTAGAGGGAAACCAATCCAGATCTCAGCTGATTTTTCAACCCAGATCCTCAAAACTAGGAGGTCTGAGCTAGGCACAGTGGCGCATACCTGTAATCCCAGTGGCTCAGGAAGCTGAGGCAGGAGGATTCCTAGTTCAAAGCCAGCCTCAGCAAAAGTGACATGCTAAGCAACTCAGTGAGACCCCGTCTCTAAATAAAATACAAAATAGGGGCTGGAGATGTGGCTCAGTGGTTGAGTGCCCCAAGTTCAATCCCTGGTATCACTTGCCGAAAAAAAAAAAAAACCTAAACTAAGAGGTCTTAGAATAATATATACAAGCTCTGAAAGAAAATGGATGCCAGCCAAGAATACTATACCAGGAAAATTAAACTTCATAATTGATGATAAAATAAATACCTTCCATTATCAACAAAAGTTAAAGAATTCACTAAAAAGCCTGGTCTACCAAACATACTCAATAAAATATCTCATGAAGAAGAAATGAAAAATAAAAGAGAAAAGGAGGAAACTACATTAGACTACATTAGAAGAACAGTCAGAGGAGAAAATAATTCAAATTATAAACCAAAATGACAGGGAATATAAATCATATCTCAATAATAACACTGAATGTAAATGGACTAAATTCAACAATCAAAAGGAAAGACCAGAAGATTGGATTGAACAAAAAAAAAAAAAAAGACCCAACAATCTGCTGTCTCTAAGACACTTACCTCCTAGGCAAAGACATCCACAGACTGACAGTAAAAGGATGGGAAAAAGCATATCATTCACATGCATCTTGTAAACAGGCAGAGGTTTCCATCCTCATATCAGATAAAGTGGACTTCAAGCCCAAGTTAATCAGAAGTGACAAAGAAGGACATTTTAAAATTGCTTAAGGGAATCATATCTTAACAAGACATAACAATAATAAAATATTTATGCCCCACACAATAGAGCATCAAACAAACCCTTCTCAACTTCAAAAATCAAATATATCACAACACAATAATACTGGGTGATTTCAACACACTTCTGTCACCACTGGACAGACCCTCCAAACAAAAACTAAATAAACAAGCTACAGAACTAAAAAAAATGCAGTGAAGAATTTAGACTAAACAGACATATATAGACTATTTCACCCATCAATGACTGAATAACTGTCTTCTCAGCAACACACACATAACTTCTCTAAAACAGACCATATCATAGGCCACTAAGCAACTCTTAGCAAATACAAAAACAAAAACCTGAGATAATACCTTACATTCTAGCAGATCATAATGGAATAAAATTAGAAATCAATGATAAAATTAAAAATAGAAGCTACTCTAACACCTGGACACTTAATAATAAGCTATTGCATGACCACTGGATAGCAGAAGAAATCAGGGATGAAATTAAAAACACACGGAGGTAAATGAGAACAGTGATAGAACATATCAAGTCTCTTGGACACGATGAAGGCAGTACATGAGCTCATTCATTCAAAGAATATAAAGTCACCAAATAAATAACCTAACATTACATTTCAAAGCCCTTGAAAAAGAACGACAAATCGACACCAAGAGCAGAAGACAGGAAATAATTAAAATCAGAGCTGAAACCAATGAAATTGAAACAAAAAAATTCAAAAACCTGATAAAAAGTTGATTCTTTGAAAAAAAAACACAAAATTGATAAACCCTTAGCCAAGCTAATGATGAGAAAAAGAGACAAAACTCAAATTACTAAAATTCACAATGAAAAAGTGTATATCACAATGGACACTAATGAAATACAGATAATAATCAGAAACTATTTTGAAAATTTATACTCTAATAGAAAATCTTAAAGACATCAATCAACAAATTTCTAGAACCATGTGACCTATCCAAATTTTAATCAGGAGGACATAGAAAATTTAAACAGATCAATTTTAAGCAATGAAATTGAAGATGCCATCAAAAGCCTACCAATAAAGAAAAGCCCAGGCCCAAATTCTCAGCCGAGTTCTACCAGATCTTCAAAGAAAAACATACACCAATTCTCCTCAAATTATTCCATGATATAGGAAAGAAAGGCACCCTTTCAAATTCATTCCATGAGGCTAGTATCATCCAGATACTAAAACCATACAAAGACACATCAAGGAAAGAAAATTTTAGACCATTATCCCTGATGAACATAGAAGCAAAAATTCTTAATAAAATTCTGGCTAATTCCATACAAAAACATATTTTAAAAGATATTTCACCATGATCAAGTGAGGTTCATCCCAAGGATGCAAGGCTGATTCAACATATGGAAATCAATAATGTAATTTATCATATTAATAGACTTAAAGAAAAAGCACTTGACAAAATACAGTACCCATTCATGTGCAAAACACTAGGAAAACATACCTCAATATTATAAAAGGTATATATGTTAAAAAGGCCAACATCATTATACATGGAAAAAAGTTGAAAGCATTCCCACTAAAAACTGAAACAAGACAGGGATGTTCTTTTTCACCACTTCTATTCTACATACTTCTGGGAACTCTAGCCAGAGCAATTAGACAGAAGAAAGAAATTAAAGGGATACAAATAGGAAAAGAAGAGCTCAAACTATCACTATTTGCTGAGGACATGACTCTATATTTGGAAGGCTCAGAAAACTTCTAGAACTCATAAATTCAGCAAAGTAGATGGATATAAAATCAACACCCATAACTCAATTGTGTTCCTATGCATTGGTGATGAATCAACTGTAAGAGAAATTAGGAAAACTATCCTATTCACAATAGCCTCAAAAAGGGGTGGGAGGGATCAATCTAACAAAAGAGGTGAAAGACCTCTACGATGAAAACTACAGAATTCTTAAGAATAAAACTGAAGAAGATCTTAGAAGATGGAAAGATCTTCCATGTTCTTAAATAGACAGAATTAATAATGTTAAAATGACCATACTACCAAAAGTACTGTACAGATTTAATGCAATTCCTATTAAGATTCTGATGACATTCTTCATAGAAATAGAAAAGGCAGTCATGAAATTCATTTGGAAAAATAAGAGACCCAGAATAGTCAAAGCAAACCTCAGTGAGAAAAGTGAAGCAGGAGGCATCACAATACCAGACCTTAAATTACACTAAAGAGCTGTAGTAACAAAAACAGCATGGTATTGGCACCAAAATAGACATGAAGATCAATGGTACAAAATAGAGGACAGAGAGACAGTTATTTCATACTACATAAAGGCACCATAAGCATACACTGAAGAAAATTTAGCCTCTTCAACAAAGAGTTCTGGGAAAACTGGATATCCATATGTAACCACATGAAACAGAGCCCTATCTCTCACTCTGCACACAACTCAACTCAAAATGGATCAAGGACCTAAGCATTAGACCAGAGACCCTGTACCTACTAGAAGAAAAAGTAAGTTCAACTCTCCATCATGTCTGCTTAGGAACTGAAATCCTCAACAAGATTCCTAAAGCACAAGAAGTAAAATCAAGAATCAATAAATGGGATGGTATCAAATTAAAAAGCTTCTTCACAGCAAAGAAAACAATTAAGATGTGAAGAGAGAGCTTATAGAATGGGAGAAAATCTTTACCACCCACATCTCAGATAGAGCATTAATCTCCAGGATATATAAAGAACTCAAAAAACTTAACACCCAAAATAAAAATAATCCAATCAATAAATGGGTTAAGAAATTGAACAGACACGTCACAGAATAAATATGGTCATTTAACAAATATATGAAAAAATGTTCAACATCTTTAGCAAGAGAAATGCAAATTAAAACTACACTGAGAATTCATCTCACTCTAGTCAGAATGGCAATTATTAAGAATGCAATAAAAATAAATGTCGGCGAAGATGTGAAGAAAAAAGTACACTTTATACATTGCTGGAGGGACTGCAAATTGGTGCAACCACTACGGGAAGCAGAATGGAGATTCCTCAAAAAAAAAAAAAAATTGGAAATGGAACCACCATTTGACCCAGTTATCCCACTCCTTGGTATATACCCAAATGACTTAAAATCAGCATACTCCAGTGATGCAGCCACATCAATGTTTATAGCAGCTCAATTTAAAATAACTAAGCTATAGAACCAACCTAGGTACCCTCAACAGATGAATGGATAAAGAAATTGTGGTATACACATACAATGGAATATTACTCAGCCATAAAGAGGAATGAAATTATGGCATTTGCCAGTAATGGATGGAACTGGAGATTATCATGCTAAGTGAAATAAGCCAATTCCCAAAAACCAAAGGCCAAATGTTCTCTCTGATATGAGGATGCTGACTTACAATAGGTGGGAGTGAGGAGGTGTGCCAGATTGGACAGGGCAGAGTTGGGGGGACAGGAGGGAGGATGGAAATGGGAAAGACTGTAGACATAACTAGTTATATCATGAATCAGACATAACTTTCCTATGTTCATATATGAATACACCAGATTAGTAATAGCTAAATGAATAATGAGTAAATTCCTCTCAGATTATTCAGAAAGTAGCTGTTATTCTAAAAAATGTAGTAGTCTACTAATGCTTAACACATTAAGTCCAAACCCCTCGACTCAACCATTCACGACTCTCTACGACATACTGTTTTTAATGTTACTTTCCTTTACTTCTCTCGTGTATCCAAACACCACGTAAACTGAAGTCTATTTTATTCACTAAATACAGCTCTCACTTTCTTGCCTCCTTTGGCCTCTCAGTGGGTGCATCTAAAATGCTTCCATCACCCCCTCTTTTGGCCTCCAGTCAAGTTCTTTTGCAATGTTACCTACTCTTTATTGCCTAACAAATATGCTATATCCTTCAAACTGTTTCTTCAACTATATTTCTTTTGTGGCATATTTGGTTTTAATGCTTTTAAGATATGATAACATACCCTTTTACCTAGTTATTTAATATTTGTAACCCCACATCTTATTCTTACGCTCCTTTGATATGGTCATTTTATTTTATTCACATCACTAAAGAACTTGGCATGGTTCCTTGCATAAATGTAGTACTCAATAAGTATTAATAAATTGAATTCTGTGAAAACAATGTTTAAAAATATTTTGTAGTAACAGTTGCTGAGGAATAAAAATGAATGACCCGATAATCCAAAGCAATTATAAAAGTTATAAGATTCCTAGAATAAACATGATACATTTACTTATATTTTTAAAAAGTCTTTGGAAGAATAAAAAATGTAGATTTAGCAATCCCTTCCCATTTGATAGTGAAATTTTTAGAAAAAAAAGGTTCCATTACTTAATAATACAAGATGTAGTTGAAAAAAATCATGCTGGGCAGAATAAGACTAAAACTGACTATATAAACATTTGTAAATGACCTTTCTACACTCTCTAAAAAGAATTGAACAAACTATGCTAAATAAACAAAATATTTATAGAACTTTATATATACTGAATCTTTAAAAAAACTGATCCTCATTAATTTCTATTAATCTTTGATTTCATGATGACTTTGTAAGATGATGGTGATTGTGAAACACAGAAAAACAAAGTCAATAGATTGCAGTTAGGTAAGCACATTCTCTGGATATTTTTCTTCCTCTAACAAAATTATGCACTCATCAAACATTCTAATTACAATTCTGAGTTTTTAATTTTGCCTTTGATTCTAATCAGTATTGTCTATCAAATAAGTAAACGGCATACTCCCCATCCATTTATTCCCCAAATAAAGTACAGCCTAACTAGCATTTTGTGATGATGTTCTTGTACATTTTAGAGGATTTCAGCAAATCCTTTAAGCTTTTTATTCAGATCATAGGGAGAGTGATCTTCATCTTTTATCAGTACAGCATAAGATAAACAGCATAAGAAATTGCTAAACTCAGTTGGATCTTTGTTTAAAAAATGTGTTAAATAATATCTTACTGTCACAGGATGATGAAAAATCAGTGCTTCCAGGGTTTACATGGATGATTCATCAGATTGGGAGTTTAAGCATACAAGACTAGCTAAACCTAATTTCATTAATTTAAAAGCCAAATTAAATTTAAAAATTCACTTTCTCATGTGTATTAGCCTAATTTCAAATGCTCAAAGTTTCATGAGACTAGTAGCTACCAAAATTGACAGTGCACAATTGTATATTTCTATCAGAGAAAGTTCTATCAGACAACAATGTCCTGAAAGCTCGGTATGTGACTCAAGTCAAAGAGTACAGATAGAGTGCTGTATTTAACCTGCCGAGTCTTATATCTGTTAACCCACAACGCCTCAGTGTCTGCTTCCATGCAATTTTCATACATCCACTATTTGATCTGCGTTGGGAACGACTCCTGCATACTGCATAAAACATGCCAAATCCTTTCCTTTCTCAGGGCCTCTTCTTGGTACAGTCTTTGGTTAGTTCTTTATTTTCTGTTCTATCTTGAGTTAGAAAGGCCTTCTCTGACCTTCCAAAAACCTGTCTCTGTTACCTGATGACCTACAAAGACTGTATCACAGTTCCCTATTTATTTTCTTTGTAGATTTTGTGATTTTAATTATTTAATTAATTCATATCTCTTCCATGGAAGGAGGATCCTTCGTCTATCTTTTTCATAGCTCTGGCTCCAGAGTTTACCTAGCACAGTGTTTGCTGAATAAGCCAATGTCCTTCCCCACCAGAACACACTCACACAGCTCTGGCACTGTGCTTTTAGGTTATTCCTTACATCCTTTTAATTGCAGCTTAATATGTCTTTTTTTTTCCTAGCAGACTATTCTTTTTAAATTTAAATTTTGTTTACAAGTGATAATGAGGAAAAAAGAGAATTCCCAAGATAGAGGAGGAAAATATTTTTAGGTTAGCTTTCAGAAAAAGTAACTTATTTTTAATATTTCACCCTGTCTCCTCAGCATATCCAAAGAGAGCCAAAATATTAGCCTCGCCTCTCAGTACACACATACTGCCATGGCATAGGTTACAAAGAGGATTCAATTAGCCTGGGTGCAAGAAAAGGCAAGTATGCAGTAGAAACAAACAAACAAACAAAAACAAAAAACAAAAAACCCAGGAAGAAAGAATTAGGAAAAGACAGAAATTAATTTCCCACTCACTTCCTTAAATGAAATATTTTCTAATCTTTGCATATTTTTCATCTAGTGCCCATTATGACACTCTCAGAGTGCAATGCCACTGGAAATATTTTCTACTTATATAGAGAAATACAAAATAATTTAAAAAGAAACTAAATTTCATAAGAATCCTGAAGGGATCATTTAATAAACAGTTGCTATTTAAAATATCTTTTAAAAGTTACAAATAATTATAAATGCAGAAATAAGATTCTTTAAAAAGCTGATTATATTATGAATATATAATGAGCCAGATACTTAATATATTAAATATATAAGTTTTTCAACCTATTGAAAGACTCCAATATTCAGAGATGTTCAGAGAATTTAAGTATAGCTAGTTCTAAAGATAACATGTATTCTTCTAAGAACAATACTCTTCAAATGGTCATTTTAAAAAGCAATTCACAAAACTTACTTTGCTCCAATATAAGCTCACATGAACATTTTATACTAATACCACTAAAGGATTTTTCACCATTACACATCTAATTTTCACACATAAAAAAATATTTTTGAAGTTCAAACTAAAAATACAAGAAATATCAAATTCCTGCAACTTTATTTTTCCAATATTGGAAAACCATAAAATATGTTCATCTAACACAAGTCCTGGTAATTCTAGGGTACCTCATGTACCATCCTGAAAAATAAAATGACAAAATATGCACTTGTATTTCCTAAGCTGATCATAACATTTCACATCTCCCTGACTTTCACTACATGTGACAATTCAAATCATGTTGAAAGATCATCAGGTAGGGATGGAGGGGAAAGATCAAGAAATATTGATCAAGCACCTCCTGATAAGAACTGTTCTAGACATCTGGGACACATAGCTGTACAAAGGAGGCAAAAAATTCATGAAGGATTTCTACTGCTTGCAGTAGCAACCAGATGACAGTGATAAGAGATTTGAGCCCGCGCTTCTGGGTCCCCTGTGCTCCTTGATAATGATTTCCTGTGTACTTTTCCCCTTACTATAAAATGAACAGAAAACAAACAAACAAAATTCTCCTGAGGATTTTTTTCCAGAAATTCAATTAATGTTTCTGGAGTAAAGAACCTCAAAAGGAACACTCACTGCATAGGCTATGGGCATTATGGAGAAAGCAGACTAATCTCCCTCTCTGCTTTTGTATCACCTCCCTTCTCATGATCACAAACTATGTAGTAAAAAGCAAGACCCATGGGGATGGGAGTTTTGAAACAGCAACATGTGCTAAAGATATGGGGGACTGTAGAGGAATCTTAGGAAGGAACAAAATGCTACCACTAAAATAAGAGACAGGAATCAGGATTTGACTGATGTATGTATAAGAGAACCTGCACCTTCAGAGAATTAAAAGAGGTATAATTGCTCTGAAAGGGTATACTTTTGGGTGAGTGCAGATTTGTCCCTCTTGGTCTGCTACCCTCAGGCTTCAACTAATTATAATCACAATGCATAATGCAGGCACATCTGAAGAGCTATCTGGATCACTGCTACGCTATCTGGTAAAACCATCTTTAATAATCAAGTCAGTCATAGCTTCAAGCAGATGCATTGCAATAACTTGCCCAGAGATCTTTTCAGGTCTATGCTACAAAATATTCAGCAGAGACACAACAAAACAGAACAAACAAAAACCCTAAGAAACTAATGAAATTAAAGGTTGTTGGATTATGAAAGATTTTCTATCATTTAAATGATTACAGTTCTTTGTTAAGAATCCATAAAAAAGTAATATATATAAAAAATAACATGATAATCACAGTGAATAGAGGATGGATAGCTTTAGGATTCTATGGACTCTTGAGTTCAATTTTTGGAAATAAAAACACAGAGCAGCAACCGAACATTGAGGATACATTAAAAAAATTATAACTATATTCAAGCCAACAATAAACTGGCCCTTTCTAATACCTCAAAAACGATTTCTTCATCTTTTATACATTAAAAACATTTCTGTTCCAATTATAAGATACACTTAGGCAAAACAAAACATTCATTGTTTCAGAAGAGAACCATTGCTAATCTAGGAGCCACCACTGTTCTTTTAATACTCTATACATGGAGTTCAATAAGAAATCTTAATGGTTAAAAAATTTCTTTACACCCAACATTTTTATTAAAACATGATATTCAAGGAAATAAGTATTTTAAAAATTCTATATATTACTATTTGAGTTAATTTATACTTCTGTCACAATTTATGAGAATTGAGAGTTATAGCACACAACTAGATACATTTTTAGAAACAAATTTAGGATGTTTGAAAACCTGAATGAATTTTATTTTTGGAACTCACAAGACATTTTAACACCACGCATTCCTCCAACACTGAGGGAGAATAAGCAATTCTTGTGGACAAAAAGTGTAATTTCATCAAGCAAAAACAAACTTTCCTCTTACAAAAATCGAAGTTGTAAGCAAAATTTGAAAGTGTTGTAGACAACTTCACATGAGAATAATTTTAAGTAGAACTTATACTATATGTATATTGATTTATGTAGATATATTTACAACTAAATATGAATCTGGCTCATTAGACCTTAATTAATTTACATACCTGTATAGATGAATGTTTGGAAAATTTTTCCATTTGATGTGTCCCAAAATCTTCACTTAGTCTTTGATCTGAAACAAAGGGAAAAACCAATTTAAGCTCATTGGGTAATGTTCAGCTTTTTAAAACTAGACAAATAGTAGTAGTTATTTGATATAACCTATGAAAAATGGCTAGAGTCCACTTCTACTGCTCCTCAACATAAGATGAACAATTAATTTCAACATACTATTTAAGAACTTAAAATGAGTCCCTTTTGTATACCTATACAACCTAACCACTGTAAATGGGGAAACAAAAGCATTGGATTTGGGATTTTCAGATTAGAAATGCTCAATCTGTAATGGGGGGGGGGGGAGCCTGAAGCTACAAATCCATTCCAAAAAAGCTAAAAAAAAAAAAAAAAAAAAAAACAGCAAATCA
>NW_026000037.1:6638023-6649907 GCF_001458135.2 Marmota marmota marmota
AAAAAAAAAAAAAAAAAAAAAAAAAAAAAAAGCAAGAATGTCAAAGAAGAATTGATGAAATTCAAGATAATTTTATGACAAAGTATTTCATAATATGATAATGAAAACTTACAAAAGCACAGAATAAATACCATAGTAAGGTAAAAAATGTTGAAAACTTTCTCTTGGAAATCAGGCTGACACAAGGATAAATTCTCATGATATTTACTCAACACTCTAGTGGAAGTGTAAGTTAATGCAATAAGGCAATAACTAAAAGAAACAAAAAGTATAAAGGCCATAAATAAAGAAAACCCTGTTATTTTTTATAATTAAAAGTGTGTATGCAGTTAATGCAAAAGAATACAAAGGGAAAAATCTTAAAATCAATAATCGAGTTTAATAAGGTTGTTAGACAAGAAATAAAAAAAATAATTATACAAAAAAAATGACAGGTTATATAATACTAGAAAACAATAAAAGATGTCATTTGCAGTATCATCAAATAACATCAATGCCTAGGAATAAATATAACCAAAGAAGTGTAAGACCCTTACACACACGTGCACACACACGTGCACACACACACACGAAAAAAACAAAACCCTGAAACACCCAGGAGAGAGAAATTACAGACCTAAATAAATGACTTAAGAGATATTCATGGTTTACCGTAAAACTGTCAATTCTCCCAACACTGATCCATAGATTCAGTGCAATTCCGATCATACTCAAAAAAATTATAGAAATTGAAAATCTGATTCTAAAATATAGATGGAAATGCAAAGAAAATAGCCAAGACTAATGAATATGAACAAATTATGTCTATGTACAATGATATGAATAAATCTGAAATCTCAGGTTGGAGAAAACAAGTCACACATAAAAGAACACACAGTTTATGATCTTGTATTTTAAACTTCAATCCAGGTAAAACTAAATTATAGTGTAAAATTAAAGACCCTGGTTACCTGTGACGATATTTGAAGAGAAGGAGTGGTTGTTCTGAGGTTCTAGCAATGTTCTATTTCTTGACCTTAGTTGTGGTTTGATAAGTATTGTACTTTGTAATACTTCACTAGGCTTTATATTCATATTTTCTGTTGTGTTATGTTACAGATAACCAAATACATACATATTAACCAGTTGCTTCTGTAACTGGTGTAGTCATTTATTGATGATGTCTTTTGTGATAACCAAGTTTTTATTCCTAATGTAGTCTATTCATATATTTTGTCCTTTCACTTAAAAAAAAAAGACTCTATTGAGGAAATCTTCCCCATCCTGAAGACATAAAGATACCCTCTTATGCTTTTTTCTGAAAGTTTAAAGAAAATTTATTCCTTCAATCAATCTGGAGATGATTTTTTTACATACTGTAGGAAAGATACTTTTATTTTTCTTTCCTGTTTGGATGGCCAATTATCCTAGTATCATTCACTTAGCAATCTGAACTCTTCCCACTGGTTTGTATATTGCTTTATCTTATAATAAGTGTTTGTGAACATGTGAATCCATTTCTGAATTTTTATTTCACTGACCTATGATCTATCAATTTGCAAAGATTATATTGAGTGAATAATTGGATGCTTATAGTAAGTTTTAATACCTAGTAAAATGAAATTTCCCACCTGGCTTCTCTTTAAACTCTTGATTACTTGTTCACAAAGCTTTTAGAACTAGATTGTCAAAATGGATTGCATTGAATCTATCCATTAATTTGTGGGAGAACTGACATATTTACCATACTGAGTTCTCTAAGACATAATTTGATATTTCTTCGTGAATCTAAATATTCTTTTGTAAACTATATAATTTTATAACGGCAAGCTATCTTTTCATTGCTTGAATCAGCCCAATAATTAAATGAATGTATGTATATGTACATAAACACACACACACACACACACACACACACAAATTCACTGCTGGATTTGTTAAAACTTTATTTTGGATTTTAGTTCCAATACACATAAGTAACATGAGTTTATAATTTTCCTTTCTTGCAAGTCTGTTTTTTAGGGAATAGTTAAAAACATGGACAACAAAACCAGACTACCTGGGTTCAATTCCCAGGTCAGCCACATACTGGTTATTAGTTAACCTTGAGTTTGAGGTGGTACTTATCCAGCTGAGATCTGTAGGTATGGGACAATAGGCTCTGAGCATAACAGTAAGGCAAAGTAAGCAGCTGATCCCTGGATAAGGTGTTACTGGGCATATACTACAGAGAAGTAGGGGAATAATCATACTAATAACTTACAAAAGAGTAGATGGACTAATGCACAGCAGTTATAGACTGTGCAAGAAAGTAATAAAAATGAATTGGGGAAAGCATTAGGAGAATGGAAGACAATAAAGAGTTCACAGAATAGAAATCTCGATGAGGTCAAAGAACAGTTGTAGCTGGAGTAAGATACTAGAGTTGAAAACATCAAAAGTGGGGCAACTTAAGAGTACTTTTGCTTATGCCCATAACGATACAAACAAAACCCAAATAAGTCAAGTGTGTAGGCCATCAGACACCAGATAATGGTGACTAGAGATATGACACAAATGAGATAAGCTCTAGGACCGCCTCCGTTGAATGACTGGAGAGACTTTTCAGCTCATGGTACAGGGAGAGGACAGGAGGCAAACACCATCAGGCTGCAACAAAAAGATGGAGCAGAGATTTGGTGGAGCCCAACTGAACTAGAACTGGCAGGAAACAATATAGGTTATCCAAAGTGCTTGGTACAGAAGTGTTTCAGATTTGGGAGTTCTTTGGATTTTGGAATATTTGCATAGACTTTAATAGTTAAGCATCCTAATCAAAAATCGGAAAAGCTCCAGAATCCGTAAGTTTTTCATGTCGATGCTCAAAAGTTTTGGATTTCCAAGCATTGCAAACTTCACATCTTTGAAATAGCAACGCTCAATCTATATAAGAGAGAAGGTTGCACAGAGGAAGAACTCTGGGAGTTTAAGACCTAAAGAGATTACTCTTTAAGTACATAACAAAGTAATGAATAGCTTTCTATTTAAGAAGTTGAATTTGTAGTTTAAGATCCTTCCACAAAGAAAACTCCAGGTCCACTTGGCTTCACTGGTGAATTCTACCAAACAATTAAAGGACAAAATATACCAATCCTACACAAACACTCACAAAAAATTCAAGAGGACAAAATGTTCCCTACGTAATTCTAAGAGGTCAGCATTACCTGATATCAAAAATAAGACAGACATTAGAAGAAAGCAAGTAAAAAAAAAAGGGGATGGTTGGTCTCATGAACATAGATATTAAAATTTTAAGCAAACTTGGATAAAATCAAATTCAACAATGTAGAAAAAGGTTTATATTACACAGTAGAGTTTATCTCAGAAAGGCTGGTGGATTTAACATCTGAAAATTAATCAGCATAATCAGCATAACTTTCCCTATTGAAGTAAAAATTGAAAAAATATGATCATATCAGTGGATTCAGAAAAAGCATTTGAAAAAATACCTAGTATCTATTCCAATAAAATCTCTTGGCAAACTAGAAATGGAAATGAACATTCTCAACATCCTGATAAAGATACCTATAAAAAAAATAGGGGGACAGGCTTGTAGCCCAGTAGTAGAGCACTTGCCTAGCTTGTATGAGCACTGGGTTTGATCCTCAGCATCACATAAAAAATAAATAAATAAATAGATGGTATTGTGCCCATCTACACCTATAAAAAAATCTTTAAAAGTCTTACACATATAAAAGATGTTTTCTCCCCAAGAACAGGAACAAGATAGGATGTCAATTCCCATCTTATCACTTCTGCTCAATTCTCTAGGAAATTCTAGTGAGAGCACTAAAGCAAGAAAAGGAAATGAAAGGCATCCAGATTAGAAAGAAGAGGCAAAATTGCATTTCATTCAGATAATAAGATTGTCTAAGTTAAAAAGCCTACCTAAAATTTACTGTAATTAATGAGTTTAACAAGGTGGCATGCAAAAAAAATTTTCTATATATTAGCAATGAAAGAAGTAAAAAAAAAAAAAAAAGAAGTGTGTCACATTAGATTGGGTAGAGAGAAGTGATGGGAGGGGAGGGGAGGAGAGGGGTGGGAGGAAAGGAAGGGCAGCAGAATAAAATGGACTTTATTATTGCTGTATGTATATACATGACTGCATGACCAATGTGATTCTGCAACCTGTACACTCAGAAAAATGAGAAATTATACCCCATCTGATTCACATGTATGATATGTCAAGATCATTGCACTGTCATGTGTAACTAATTAAAACAAATAAAAAAAAAAAGAAAAAAGTCAAACTGAAAGTAAAAGAATACCATTGATAACAGCATCAAAAACTTCAGTACATAGGGATAAATTTGACAAAAGATGACAAAACCTATATATTAAAACTATAAAATATTGCAGAGAAGTATGCATTTTCACTGGTCAGAGGACTCAATATCATTAAGTCATGAATTTACATAAATTGAACAATGAATTCAATACAATGCCTCTCAAAATTCCAGCACCTTTACTGAAAAAGAACAAACTTTTTTAAAAATTAAATTATTTATTTATTCTAATTTGTTATATATGATGGCAGAATGCAATTCATTTCATATTACACATATAGAGCACAATTTTTCAAGTAACTGGTTGTACACAAAGTATTCCGTACACAAAGACACCATTCGTGTCTTCATACATGTACTTAGGGTAATCATGTCTAACTCATTCCACCATCTTTCCTACTCCCATGCTCCCTTCCTTTTCTTCCTCCCCTTTGTCCTATCTGAAGTTCCTTCCTCCCCACCCCCTCCCTCGCCATTATGAGTCAGCATCCTCATATCAAAGAAAACATTGAGCCTTTGCTTTTTGGGGATTGGCTTACTTCACTTAGCATTATATTCTCTAACTCCACCCATTTACCTGCCATGATTTTACTCTCTTTTAATGCTGAGTAATATTCCACTGTATATGTATACCAAAGTTTCCCTATCCATTCATCTACTGAAAAGCATCTGGATTGGTTCTACAATTTAGCTATTGTGAATTGTGCTGCTATAAACATTGATGTGGCTGTGTCTCTTCAGTATGCTGTTTTTAAGTCCTTTGGGTATAGCTGGGTCAAATGGTGGTTCCATTCCCAGTTTTCCAAGGATCTCCACACTGCTTTCCAGATTGGCTGCACCAATTTGCAGTCCCACCAGCAACGTATGAGTGTGCCTTTTCCCCCACATCCTTGCCAACACTTATCATTGTTCGTGTTCTTAATAGTTGCCATTCTGACTGGAGTGAGAATGAAATCTTAGAGTAGTTTTGATTTGCATTTCTCTAATTGCTAAAGATGTTGAACATTTTTGCATATATTTGTTGATTGATTGTATATCCTCTTCTGAGAAGTGTCTGTTCAGTTCCTTGGCCCATTTATTGATTGGGTTATTTGGTTTTTTTGGTGTCAAGGTTTTTGAGTGCTTTATATATCCTAGAGATTAGTGCTCTACCTGATGTGTTGTGGTACAGATTTGCTCCCATTCTGTAGGCTCTCTCACTGATTGAAGAAGCTTTTTAGTTTAAATCCATCCCATTTATTGATTCTTGGTTTTAATTCTTGCGCCAAACGAGTCTTATTAAGGAAGTTGGGACCTAATCTGACATGATGGAGATTTGGGCATACTTTTTCTTCCATTAGGTGCAAGGTCTCTGGTTTAATTCTAGGTCCTTGATCCACTCTGAGTTGAGTTTTGTGCATGGTAAGAGATAGAGGTTTAATTTCATTTTGTTGCAGATGGATTTCCAGTTTTCCCAGCACTATTTGTTAAAGAGGCTATCTTTTCTCTAATATATGTTTTTGGCATATTTGTCTAATATGAGATAACTGTAATTATGTGGGTTTGTCTCTGTGTCCTCTAATCTGTACCACTGGTCTACACAGGTCTATTTTGGTGCCAATACCATGATGTTTTTGTTACTATTGCTTGGTAGTATAGTTTAAGGTCTGGAATAGTGATGCCGCCTGCTTCATTCTTCTTGCTAAGAACTGCTTTGGCTATTTTGGGTCTCTTATTTTTACAGATGAATTTCATGATTGCTTTTTCCATTTCTATGAGGAATGTCATTGGGATTTTGAATGGGATTGCATTGAATCTGTATAGTGCTTTTGGTAGTATGGTCATTTTTTTTTTTTTTGGATGATATTAATTCTGCCTATCCAAGAACAAGGTAGATGAACAAGAACAAACTTAAACTTTGATTTCAAGAGTTATCGTAAAGCTGCAATAATCAAGATAGTGGGGTACTAGTATCCAGGTATACAAATAGATCAATGGAACAGAGTTCAGAAATAAATCAACACACATTAGACAACTGATTTTTAGCAAAGGTACAAAAGTAATCTGGTAGAGAAATAATTGTCTTTTTGATTGAGCAATCACATACACAAAAAAAAGTGAACCTGGACTCTTACCTTATACCTTGGACAAAATTTTACTATTTAACAGTGGATTTAAACATAAAACCTAAAACTACAAAACTTCTTAAAGAAAATCTTGCAGCCCTGGACTAGGCAATGATTTCTTAGATATGACACCAAAAGCACAACTCATAAAAGAAACAAATTAAAAACTTCTGCTCTAATAAAGGCACAGTTAAGAGAATGAAAAGAAAAAAATGAGTACATCACTGACCATACCTACAGGAATGAAAACATTGTTCCTCAAACTGATTTTTAAAAAGTCCCTCTTTGAACAGGTCCCTTAAGGACTATCAGACCCCCCTTTCCAGATGGAGGTGGAAAATGGTACACTGCCAATATGCTAGAAGTTTACTCTACTAGAAGAATGACTGGATATAGAGTAGTCTGTGCTTATCACATGTAAAGATGAAAAAGTAATTCTTAGAGGTAATGTAATGTAGAGCTACCACATCAAAAATACCAAACCAAACCAAACCAAACTGTCTTGAATGAGACTACCAAATTCAAATGGAAAAAATGAAAAGAAGAAATCAAGATCCACAGACGTCAATGTAGAGAAGGTGAGAGGCAGGTGGGAAGACAGAACCCATCTACTCTGTCTGAGCTTGTATATAGGTTGGTTTTCTTAGTGGGGTAACCTATCACCTTTAACTGGCATGTAAGGTATATTTAAAGGAAAAAGAAGAAGGGTCATAGACCCTCATTCTCATGTCTTCATGCAAACCCTACCATTCTATGCTCCACTTTCATGCATAAATAGTTATTTCAAGACTGTGAATCTTTTCTTCTTCTATTTGAGATTTCAGATTTCCTTCCTCGCTCCACCTGTCTTCTGAACTAGCTCTCATTTTTCAAGAAGTAAATTACTATGCTTTGACTGTCTTATTTGGTTATTGGTCTAGTATTTAGATCTCAGTTTTATCTAAGAATAATGACTGGCTCATTCTTCTATAACTCATTCTTTCTAAAACTCAGGTATTCTCTCCACCCTAGCCAATCTCCTCACCATGCAATTCCTGTCCCACATCACTCAGATGGTGGCCCGTTAGTCATACTACAGAGCAGGGTTATTTCTAATGCTAATGTTACAGTATTGCAGTGATGTCAATTATGTTAGACACTGTGTGTGTACTGTATGTAATATAAACCAGAAATCAGGCTAAGGGCTTTATTTGCATCATCTAAGTCTCAGAACTCCATAAGGGTTGTTGTGTTTATATACTAATTTTAGAAATGAGAAAACTCAGACTCAAAGAAGCTAAGAAACTTGCCCAAGGCCAAAGACTTGAAAAGAGGCAGAGTGAGGAATACTACGGACCCACACAGACTAAACTCAGAGGCTAAATTCTTAACCACTGGCTTATGATTCCAAAATGGAACTTACAGCCTTTTTTCTACCATCCCCATTGCTCAAGCCAAAAACTTAAGTTGCCCCCTTCCTCCTTCCAAATTCCTTGATCTTCAATCTATCTGCATCTGCCTTAATTCAGTTCTTACCTGAGTAATGACAACAGTTACTTGATGGCATTCTTCTAACAAGCAAGTCCTTCAAAACCGCCAGACTGGCCTTTCCAAATCACAACTCGATCATGTCAATTTCAACTGAATTCCTTGCAGTGTTATTATATATAACCTATGCAATGATCCAAATTCCTCAGCACATGGAAGACAAGGCCTTTGACCATCCAGTTCCATTCCTGCACTTCAATACCATTTACTATTTCCCTATACAAACCTCCATATTCCATTCACGCCAACCTTGTTGCAAATCTTTAAACAAACTGTATTCTTAATCCTTCAATACTGCAAATAGTGTACTATTTGGGATATCTACGTAGTTCTCACACAAAAAAATTATGCTGATACTTCGAGTTTCGGCCCAAGTAGCATTTCCTTGACAATAGTTTAATAATATTTTTTTTTAGCACAATGTATCTGACACTACTCTAAACCCTTTACGTATTTTGATGCCTACTTAATAATTCCAATTATCCTATGAGGAAACTGATAATTGGAGAGCCAGCAGTTGCTGCCACTTTGATGTATCTGTGGGATTCATATATTTCCCTCCAAGAATTTAACACTGTTCTCTTCATCTCTGCTTGTATAGTGCCTGGCACATAATAGAAACAGTAGTTCAATGAACATCTTCTAAACAAATGGCGAGTGCTGTGCCTCTGGGTTCTCAGTTCTCAGCAGACTTGGAAACCCTTCCTGGCCATTAGCCCTCTCATTTCTTCAGAGCACAAGAGGCGCATAACAAACACGTTCAGCGTCCCAGTAAGCTTAAGTAAACCTTCAAGCACTGACCGAACGCTCTGCCCATCCTCCAGCACACATCACCACGCTTTTTATGCAGCTAACTTCTTTTAACTTCTTACAAATGTCCACGCTGGGACCCAGCAGGCATTCAAAACACCCTGGTTCACGATGACGACATTCGGCATCATTTATGAATTCCCAATAAAGGAATGTGGAGCTTACTTTGGTCTCCCAGAGGGTCGACTTCTGTGGCCATTTCGACACAGTTTCAGCTGGGAGCTTCCAGCACCTTCCCCTTGCTCCGAGCTCGCGATGCGGGAAAACACAACTCCAGCCGCGCTCGCGAGGCTGTCAGGCGCCTGAGCTGGGCATTGGCATCCCACTCACGCAGCGCCCGCCGCCGGCCGCCGGCCGCGCGCCCGGCCCCGAGGCGCAGCGAGCCCCGCGCCCGGGCGGACACTTCAGATTTCAGAGCCGCTGCGGGCTCACCAAGTNGAGGGGGACCCGGGTGCGGAGGTGTCCCGCGGGTCTCTCGGGGTCCGGCGGGCCGCCTGCGCGTTCGCCGAAGGGGCGGCGGGCGGTTCGGCGGCGGCGACCTTCGCGAAGCTAGGGGCAACGCTGGGACCTCCACGAAGCCCCGGGCCAGCAGCGGAGGTCCACTCGGCCCGCCCTGCGACTTTGAAACCGGTGCCCCGGACCGCTCCTTGGAGACGGCTACGCCTCCTCCGTCATCACGCGGGCGTCAGCGCTCACGTCACCGCGCTTCCTGCGGACCCGGCACGCTATTGGCTGGCTGTCAAGAGGTGGGCGGGTCCGTGGGAACCTGGCTGACAGCAGGCTGAGCCACCCTAGTATCGCGGCCGGCGAGCGCGCGGGCGGGTGGCGCCAAGTGGTCAGCGTATTAGGCCCCTATTTTAAATTCCAAAAGGTAGGTGCCACCAAAGCTCTCAGATTCTTCATCTACAGTTGCGGATATTCTGAGCATTTCTGGACTGGGAAAGCCCGCTTTTCACCCACCTGCCAAAGGAGTTGAAAGCATGTAGGTTCCCACCGCTGCGGGGGAACCCGGACTGTCAGACTCCCTCATCATGCTGCCCCTCTCGAGTATTTCGGGGCACGGACTTGCTCGTCTCCGGAAGATAGTACGGTCTGCTCCTCGTGGGTCTTTAGAGAAAGAACACAGCTGTTGTCTGAATATTTAACTCTGTGGTGATAAGGTATGCACTCAGAAGTACCCCGAAGATCCTGCACAGTTAGCAGTTATTTCTTCCAACATGTTTGTTTCCTCAGATAGAAGGAAAGAGAAAATCTACATTTTGTGCAAGAAAAAAAAAATAAGTAAAATTTACACTTGTGGATAGATTAGTGTCCAGTTTTAAAAAGTAATTCTGTCTGAGCTTGAACCATTTTTTTTTCACAAAACACATAACATTGGAAGAAATTATAACACTAGTAATAAAAACTTAACTTGAAATAGCCTCTAGTTTTAGTGCTTTTTAATAGATAGTATTTTTGTGGATTGAAATAAAGTTCCACTGAACCAACGTGTCATAAATGCACCTTGATTTGGTTTTCCGTTTAACAATTTAAGAAGTCTTTTTTCCCCTGCATTCACACTGTCATATAAACAAAATAATGTTAGCAAAATTTATCAAGACATTTTAAAAATATGTTCAAGTATGTCCAATTAGGTATTTGAGGATTGTTACAGGTTTTACTCCATCTGACTATTAAGAAAATGAGATTGTTTTTTCTTCTAAAGACTGTTAAATATGTGTGTGTAGGCAATAACCACAGAAAGATTTAATTGGTTTTGAGTCAGTTAAGATTGAAAGTGTTCTGGTTTTTAGTGGCCATGAAGTTAACACAAAAACTTATTAAAAGGGAAAATTGAATGTGCAAGCTCCAACTCTTTCTTAAAGTTCACTGACTCTTCATGAACTTCTCACTGACTGACCAAAGACTTGCTTATAACTTCTCCTACATTTGAACCTTGTATGTTGTCATATTTGTGATTTAAGTTGATATTAAGCCAGTCCTTGCAGATTTAACTGTATTTACACTCAAAGCTGACAGATTAAAAAAAGTGTGAGTAAAAGCAGAGTTCCTTCTGGGTGTAAATGATGTGTTGTTTTCAAATAAACTGAATAATGAAATGGGAAATATTTTTGTCTACATTTTTAATTGTTTGGCTCATGTGATTGTGATGAAAGTGAACACAAACCATAGTTTTTGGTTTGTATTTATATTTTATGTTACAAGACTTTAGTGCTTGGATTCTAAGAGTATTTTCAAAATAACTTTCATCATTAGTAAACAAAATTGTAAAGATTCTATTTATCCTTAAAGTTTCCTATGTAGTCTTTCTCCTTATTAAATCTTCTCCTGAGCGCCCTATACACTTTTCCCCAAGGTAGGTGCCATCAAAAGGTGGTTGCCACCAAAGCTCTCAAATTCTTCTTGCAATCTTCATCAAACTAATCCATGATTTGTTTCCAGGCTTTATCATAAGGTTTTTTTGTTTGTTTGTTTGTTTGTTCTTTTTTTTTTTTTTTTAATCTCATGAGTTAAAGAATTCAGTGAATGTGCATGGAAAGTAACTGTGAATGTAAAACTCTCTATGAATGAGAAGAGGAAAAGAAAATGACTTAATATATTTATTCTCAAACCACCATGTCATGGTTTTATATTACTTTTCTTCATTTAAAAAAACCCTTGAAAATTATATAAATTGAAAATCAGTGACAGATTTCACTCTTATGAATTCATTCAATCAACTGACATCTAGTACTGTATGCAGGCCATTATGAAAAATATGACTATAAAGTGGCAAAGAACGCAAAGCTTGACGTTTAAGCAAGGTTCCAAGCTGATCACACAGTTAAAAAGCCTCCGGGCTGGGATCTGCGCCCAGGAGGTACAGTTCCATTGCGCAGTGTGCACCACTCCGTGGTCTCCCACGGTGCAGTACGAGTGCAGAAGCCTAACGTAACCAGCAGCTGGACGTACGGGTCGGGGCCTTTAGCTGCAGGCCGTGAACGATTGCCTGGACGGCTGACGGCCGATTTTCGAATCGTTGCATAGTATTTATGTAGCCGAATTACCCTTCCTTCCCTTAGAAAACCGCTCAAACTTCAGCGGCATGACGAACAGTGCGCACGCGCTCCTCCGCGGCCCCGGCACGCGTTTCTG
>NW_026000037.1:6649932-6683327 GCF_001458135.2 Marmota marmota marmota
GGGCGCTGCACGGCTTCCGGTCCGGGTGCTTGCGAGGCGCCGCTCCGCTGCTCCGAGTTCGCCCGTCGGGCCTCGGTCTTCTCCCTGGGAAATCCTGCGAGGTGCTTTACTCCGCCGCCGCCTCCCGCTGGCGTAGTCCACCCCTTCCTGGCTGCCTCCCTCCTTTCTCCGTTTCTCATATGAGTGAGCGGGGCGGGAGGGTGCAAACTGAAAAGAAATAAGTATTGTTGAATGATCAGCGGACCGCTGCGAAGACAGGAATTTGGAAATCTCCTTGCAAATAGTTTATTAAGGAAGCACCTTTCCCCTAACTTCTTTCTTTTAAACCTTCTGAAATATATATATATTTTTTTTTCTTCCGCGCTCTTAACGGCCCAGAGTTTTGTCTGTTCGTCTTTTCCTGCTTTTCCTTTCAAGGGTCTTTCCTTATTAAGTGTAAAACAATGAAAATAATTGACAGGAGTATCTTTTTTACTTCTTTTGATGAATGAATAATATGAAGAACGAAGGTTAAAAGCACAAAAGTTCAAATTAACAACACTATTTTAAGAAATTAAAATTACAGAGTAGGACCTGAATCACCTTGATAATATTAATTCTGGCTTTTTGGAAATGTTCGATCATTATACTTTTTAAGACACTTGACATTAAATTAGACTTTAAAAGTATTTTTAAATTATTTATTTTAAAATAGCAATGCATACTTATAGTATAAAATTCAAACAGGTTAAACAAGAAAAAAGTGATAAAGTTGAAAGTAAGCCATCCTTCATGTCTCCAGCAGATAATTCTTTCGAGAAAATCAATCAGCTCTACCACTGGTTTCTTAATATGCTTCCTGAAAACCACCACTAGCGTATATGCAGAAAAGCTTGCTTTTTTATTAAATAACTGCACAATTGTACACCTGCTTTTTTCACCTCACAATATTCTTTAGATGGACATATAGAACTGCCTCATTGATTCTGAAAACTATGTAGTATTTCATTTTATGATAGCATACTTTCTTTGCCTGTCCTCTACAGAAAGGTAAAGATGCTTCTAATATTTTGTTATTCTAAACACTGTTACCACAAAATACTTACACTGTTGTCATTTTGATTATGCCCAGGTATTACAACTCTTAGAACTAGAACTGCTGAGTCAAAGGATATTTGCATTTTTATTTTGATAGATATTGATTTTTCTCTTCACAAGAGGCTGTACCAATTTTACTCCAACTGCAGTTATGTGGGGTTTTTTCCTGTCTTCATTAACACAGCATATTATCAAAGTTTCTGATCCTTGCCAATCTAAGTGAAAATTTACTGTTGTTTTGGTTTGCATTTCTTTCATTGTTAGTGATACTGAATATTTTGTGTTTTCTTTCTGTGAAATGGCTGTTCATATCTTTAATCCACTTTTCTGTTGGGATTTTGTTGGTTTTATTCTAGAAGCTCTTTATGCGTAAACAAATAGCTATTTGTTTGAAATATAAAACACATATACTTTTTCTAAGACTTCTTTTGGTTTTGTTAATGAGAGGTTCATTTTTGGTGGTGGGGGAGGGAGGCTGCTGCTTTTATTTTTAAGGAGTCAAGTGTTTCGGTTTGGGAATATATTTTAAAAGGCTTCTCTACTAAAACAATCTTCTTTTAAACTCTTTTTGTTGTATTAGTAGGGATTAAGTTTTTCTGTGTTTATATAGGTTGATATTTTATGTTTAAATCTTCAATTCATCTAAGACTTAGTTTGATGAAGGGATCCTACTGTATTTCACTGGATTGCAGAGAGAAGCCGTTGATAGTGGAAGTGGTGACCTGACCTGGCTGATTGCTCTGAGAATCATCCCAAACTCCCCATAGAGTTCTTCCACATATTTCCCCAGCACCTGGCATGTATCCAAACAAAATGAGTGCTTGATAAGAGCTTAGTGAACTAAGGAAAGGGAATTTCTGGGTATGAGAAATCATCATTTTAGCTCTTGTACTGATGTGTACTGTTAAAGGGATGAGGTGCCACTAACAGGTTTCTCCTGGACGTAGCCTGACAGTCATAGAATTCCAGATGCAGAACCCAAAACAATATTCACTTAATGGATAAATGGTTAGCTCCTATTACTGACAGGTATCCTAGATGTGGCCAGGGAGACAATAAACTAGCCAGTCAATCAGAGAAGTTCTCTGATTCAAAATGGAGCAGTGTACCCCTAATAGCAAATGACGTAAGGAGAATCCAGTAGAGAATGACCCAAGGGGAATGCGAGGCCAGGGGTGAAGGACAGTGGCTATCAAATCCTCTTGAATTAATGAGCATGTGGGCAGAGAAACTGAAAGGAGGGGTTAAGTAAGACTCAGGAATTGAGGGAGTTGTCAGTCATACCTAGATTGACATGAGTGTTCTTAAGCAATAATAAAGTTTTAAAAATTAATTTGTCATCCTAAAAATAAGTTATTTTTTACCATTAAAGTCAAACTTATTTTCTGCCCTTGGACTTACATTCTGCCATGGCATTACTCTGAACTGTTGAAAATCTAGTCACTATTTCTTGCAATAGTTTTCAAAAAAAAAAAAAAATGCACAAAGAAACCTTAGGGGAAAAGGGAAACAAACAAAACAACACCCCAGTAGAAAGGTTTGGAGCTATCATTACCTCATTCACAGAAAGAAAATCTCTGCTTTTTTCCGTTCTTATCTTCCAGATTAAGATTAGGTTTTAAAGTAATTTGAAACCTACAAAGTATGTTTGCTCATTCTGTGTACATGGAAGTGACAGGCCACTTTTAGGAGCATATAAGTGAATTGGGTTTTATTCCATTTTGACATATAGACAATTGCCTGAGTATTGGGATTTGGATAGGGAATCCCTTTAATATATGCAGCACTTTGGGGGATATGGTGGTTGTATGAAGAATGAGTGAGTCCATAAGAACTTCCCAGTTACTGAGCTATATTATAGTTTGTCAGAATTGTCAGGATGGTCATGCTCCAAATTAGGAAAAGAGCATACT
This sequence comes from Marmota marmota marmota, assembly GCF_001458135.2. Lineage (NCBI taxonomy): Eukaryota > Metazoa > Chordata > Mammalia > Rodentia > Sciuridae > Marmota > Marmota marmota. Next base: position 6,652,923 of record NW_026000037.1, read on the forward strand.
CTGTTACCATTCTTGGTGCCAGAATCAAAGTTAATCCACACTTCTAACATCTTGATTAGTTGTATTTCTTTTTCTTCCTATGGCCTCAAGAGGATACTTATTCCAACCAAAATTTGGATGGGGAGTTATAGATTTATTTTTGTAGAATAGTCCCTGATGTTTCAACTAAAGAAGATAAATTTATCTTTGAGCTATTTTATTCCCTACAAACCAAGACTGCATTCCATATAAATCAGAGTCAGTTTATAGTCTTAGTGCTCTTTGAGCCTATTTCAGTAGTGAAGAATATGAATTACTGAACATTTCTTCTGAAGTGCTATCAGTTTTCTATGAATTGTAATAAAAGAACTATTAATTTTAGAGCTTATTAAAATTTGTTAGCAGAGATGAAAGTTAGCAGAACTACATACTTTAGAGAAAGGATTACAGAGATTTTGGATCCTTATGTGACACAGAGCTTAGCTATTTGGCCTCCCACTGCTTGGCACATAGTAGAACATGTATTGATTGAATTAAATTCATTCACATTTAATAACTTCATTCCTTGATGTAAAAATAACATGAATCAAGGGGATTCGTTAAGAGATTGCAGATAAGGGAAGTTACAGTTTGGAAATATCATCAGATACTAAATCAGGATTATCTTCTGGGTAAGATATAGAAACCAGTAATAACTTGGAGAATCCACCACTTCTAAAATAAAGTTTTTGTCCTGCAGTGTCTTTGGGAAAACATGGCCGACATTGGTCTGGTTGCTAATCATGCTAGTTATGTGATCTTGGACTAGTCTGTTTCTTCATTTGTAATGAGGATAATAATAGCTCCTCTGCAAGTTTGTAGTGACATTAAATGGCATAATGTTTACAAAGTGACGGACTCATGATGTTCAGCAAATGTAATTGTTCTGATCTAATACTATGTCCTTACATTGGAAACTTGCAAAAATAATTAAAAATGCAAAGTCTGTTTGTTTCAGTCTATTTCAAAGTTTAAAAGACAGTATATTCTGTTCCCATTTTTCAGTTGTAGAGAAGTGATTAACCAAACAAGAGGTTATTTAGTAATTGAAGTGTCAGAAATTGAAAAGGCATAAAAATATGTGTGTGCGTATATATGTGTATGTATATATATATATATATATATATATGAAAAAAGGAAGACAAAATTCAGCTCTACCAATCTTCAAATTGTTGGAGTCCTCCCTGACCTCAAAGAAAAAGTTTTTAGCCAAAAGAATTGTCCAGCATCTACTGATTTATAATGATTTTTATCAAGTTGAATTTTTTATAATGATCTTGATTTCCAGAGGATATAGTAACTCAGAATTCTATGTACGTTACAGTGAAAAAAGACACAGGAGAAAATATAAATTCATAGTGTTTATTGTTAAGTATATTAACAAGTTCTGCCATGGACTGAATTAGAACTTTTGAAAATGATTTTATCACATTCTTCATGAATAGACCATGATCTAGATCAAACAAGTCTCAAAGCTTTTAGGACCCTCCCTATAAGCTGTTTTAGAATAGAACTTGGATTTCATGACTTGCCAAAACACAGATGGCCTTTGGACTCCCAGGACCCTGTTCTTGTACTAAGTTGCCCTCCTGTTATTTGGTAATGAAATTTTCATTTCATTTCTAACTAAAGGAAGCTTTTGTATTTTGTGAAAGAGTTTATTTTAATATGTTTCTTCCTTCACGGTCTCTAGATGGATTTTAAAATCGAACATACTTGGGATGGTTTTCCAGTGAAGCATGAGCCGGCATTTGTCAGGCTGAATCCAGGTGAGGGAGGGGTGATGGTGGAAGTCAGTGCCCCATTTTTCAACGATCCTCCAGCCCCACTTGGAGAACCAGGAAAGCCTTTCAATGGACTGTGGGATTACGAAGGTAAGTGGAAGTACTGTATTTTATTACAAACATAAATCTCTTTATAATAGCCTCTCACAGAACTATTATTTTATCTTGCTGCTAGCAAGGGAGTGCAGTGCTCTGAGTGGCTGACTGTGCAGTGTCTGCTGTTTCCTACGCATCTCTCATTCTGACTCTTTCTCTATTACCTGTGTGACTTCAGCTATATAACTAGAACAGTGAAAAATGGCAATTACAAATCCATATTTTTAGATTGCTGCCATATTTCCTATTCTGAGAGGAGTTGAGAAATTGCTATTTTGCCTTTATCTTCAAATTATCACTGAAGCTTTATAAACCTTTATAGAAGTTTTGGGGTGTTTTACTTATTGTAGAAACAATGTCAACCCCAACATGAAATTTAATTTTTACTTCATACTGGCAAGTAATCTCACATATCAAATTAAGGCTAAAAAACATGTCACAAAAATACATGATTTTAGGTTTATTCTGTGATATCCTGTGCTTCATTGGTTTTAGTCAACTTTTTTGGCACTGTAACTAAAAGACCTGACAGGAACATTATAGAGAAGGAAAAGTTGATTTGGTCCCCGGTTTCAAGGTATCAGTTCATAGACAGCCAGCTCCATTGCTCTGGACCTGAACATCATGGTGGAATGGTGTGGAGGAGGAAAACAGCTCAGGACATGACAATTAGGAAGCAGAGAGAGCTCTGCTCAGCAGGGAAAAATATAAATCGAAAAGGCATGCCCCCAGTGACCCATCTCTTCCAGCCACATCTGCCTACAGTTACCACCCAGTTAATCCATGAAGTGGATTAATCCACTGATTAAGGCTGTAATAACCCAGTCATTTCACCTCTGAAAATTCTTGTATTGTCTAACACACAAGGGGATACCTTATATCAAAACCATAATATCTTCCTAATCAAGTTACTGGATTAATCTTTCTGAAATGCTTAATGATGCCATTCTGCAGATCGTAAGTCATTATAAATATTTCTAGGATAAATTTCAAACCATTCCTGTAAGCTTTCTGTACACTCATGAATTGGGCCTTCATGTTCAACCAAAAGCTCTTAACTTCTGAAAGGTTAATGGTCTTATCATCCAAACATATTCTCACCCACATATGGTCTCATTCTGCTCTCTCTGCCTCTAGTGCACGTAGTTCCAGGTGTAATTTAGATTCCATTTCTTCAGAGATGTTTTAATGAATCTTCTAGTTAATACTAACATCTTTCTCTCACCTTTTGTATAGCATGCCTTTGTCAGTGTTAGTTTGTCATATTTTAAGCATTTACCTTCTTTTATTGATACAAAATTTGTATACTAGGTTTCTCATAGTAAACACACCAATATGACTTCTCTTTAGATACTTATAGGCACCAAACTCAACAGATCCTCATCTTAGCTTATCTACTTTTCTCATAAACCTATTTCTTTCCCTAATTGCCCAATCTCAATCAATGAAACTAACAATAACTCAAATCATCAAATATGAAAATTGTAAGATCTTTCCAAGATATTCCTCTCTCACGTATCCATACTTGGATTTATTCACTAAGGCCTATCAGTTTCTCTAATTCAGTGCCTCCTTTTCATCCCTATCATCCTTGCTGTGGATTAGGCCTTTCTCATCTTCTATCTTTGGTTAGGGTATAGCTCTCTAGTCCTTTTCCCCTTCACTCAGAAGCAGAGTGATCTGTCTAAAATGAAAATTTAAACTCATCCATCAGCTAAAACCTTTTTGTGCTCCCTATCCTCTCAAGATAAATTTTATCCTTCTTAATATGATCTCTGTGCCAGGTTTTCCTTGACCCAGCCCTTATTCTTTCTGTAGCATTACCAGTTTTTACTACATTTTGCCAAGTAAGACTGAATTGTTTGTAGTTCTTTAAATCCCAATTTTTCCTAATTGTGTGCCTTTGAGTCTATGGCCCTGTCCCACAGAATGCTGTTTTCACCATTCTTCACCCATTTCCAACTCAGTTTACAAGATGCAGTTTAGCTAGCATCATCTCTAGTAATTCTTTGCTAAATCAATCTTCCCCACCTCAGCTAATAGTCTATTTTCCTCTTTCCTATAACAACATATATGCTCCTCTATTTTTAAATTTTTTAAAATTTTCCAACTCAGTGTCAGACTGTATTGTGAACTAATCAAGGTACTTGTAGAATCTGATATTGTGTTTAGTACAGAGAAGCCACAAAAGTGTTTGAAAGGTGATGATGGATAATAGAAACAAGAAAGCGTCTGTTGGCAAGGGGAAGGCAATGGTTTGCTTTAAGGAATCGTCTCACACAGGTGTAGACATTGGCAAGTCCAATATCTGCAGGGCAGGGGCTTAGCGACCCAGGGAAGAGGTGATTTTGCAGTTCAAATTTGAAGGCTCTCTCAGAGAGAGCAGTTGGTCTTTTTTCTTCTATTAAGACTTTCAGCTGGTTGAATGAGGCCTACCCACACTGTAAGGATGATCTGTTTTATTAAAAGTCTGATGATCTAAATGCTAATCTTACAGAATACTATCAAGGAACATCTGGAATAATGTGTGACCTAATACCTGGGTACTGTGGATTAGTTGATAAATAAAAGTAACCACCATAGTAAACATTTTCTTTTCTTTTCTTTCTTTCTTTCTTTCTTTTTTTTTTTTTTTGTGCTTGGGATTGAACCCAGGGCAGGGCTTGTAGCGTGGTAAGGCAATCACCATACCACTGAACTATATCCCCAGTCCTCACGGTAGACATTTTAATTTGTTTAAGTAAAAGATTTAGAGAGGGATAATTCAATTCTCAGAATTATTAATGGAACTGTATCTTAGCTATTGTATTGTAAAAATAACATGAACCATTAGAAACAATTTAAATGTCTACTGATAAAGGATTAGATAAATTAATTATAATATTCTGTAGAAAAATAATGTGGTCATTAAAAGAATATATTCATATGCTGGAAAGATTTTTATGAAAACAAGTTCTAGGCAAATATGATTTTATTTTTATTTTTTAAAAATCTAAAAAGGTAAAATAGTTTTTAGAAAGACTAAAAAAGCCTGGTAGGTTTAAGACTAAAGGGGTAAAAAACACTTTGGCTTTTTACTTCATATGTGTTTGTATTGTCTTAATTATTTACAGGAAATATGTAGTATTTTCATAAGTAAATAATTTAAAAAAATATGCCAGGTGCGGTGACATATGCCTGTGATCCCAGTGGCTTTGGAGGCTGAGCAAGTCAAAGCCACCCTCAGCAAAAGTGAGGGGCTAAGCAACTCAGTGAGACCCTGTCTCTAAATAAAATACAAAAAATAGGGCTGGGTATGTGGCTCCATGGTTGAATGCCCCTGAGTTCAATCCCGTTATCCCCCCCCCCCAAAAAAAAAAACAAAAAACACATACCTAGGAAATTCCAGAAGATTATAGTAATAATTTTTTAAAATCACTGACCCATATTCCACAATCACAGATAAAGAGTCTTTACATTTTTGTGCACATTTTGCAGACCTCTAGCCATAGGCACTCGTGCACATTTTAACTGCATGTACGTGCGACAGATGCTCTGCAGCTTACCTGTCAAATATCATGGATAGATTCCCATGCTGTTTTAGTCAGCTTTTTCACTGCTGGGTTTAAAAGACCTGACCAGGACAATTGTAGAGGAGGAAAAATTTATTTGAAAGATCATGGTTTTAGAGGTCTCAGTCCTTAGAAACTGGCTCCATTCCTTGGGGCTTGAAGTGAAGGAGGACATCTTGGAGGAAGAGTGTGGTGGAGGGAAGCAGCTCACATGAGGATCAGAAAGCAGAGAGACTCCCCTAACTAGATACAAAATATATACCCCAAAGGCATGCCCCCAGGGACACACCTCCTCCAGCCACACACTACCTACCTATAGTCATCACTAAATTAATCCCACCAGGAAATTAATCTATTTATTGGATTAAGACTCTCATAACTCAATCATTTCTCCTCTGAACCTCTTGTATCGTCTCACACTTGAGCTTTTAAGGGGTACCTAATGTCTAACCTATAACACATGCCAACAAATATTTAACTGTATCTTTGATTGTAATGGTTCCATTGTATTCCATTGCATAGCATACATAAATTTCATGATTCATTTATCAGCTCTTCTGTATGATAAGAGATTTATTTAGAAAAATAGGAGCTAATCCTACGTAAGAGGAGATAATAATTGTCATCATTTTTATTTTTCAAGTAATACTTTGATGTATAAAGCTGTACTTAACATCTTTTGCTAGTTGTCTGATTATTTCCTTAGGATAAATTCCTAAAAAGAGATAACTGCAACAAAGTCTATGTGACAATGTTGACTTCTCTATGACCTCACCAACAGTAGGTTTAATAAATCTTTTAAATTTATGGCAATATGATATGGAAAAGAATTGATGATGATTTATTTCCTATGTATTTCTTCTTGCAGGCAGTGTCTATTTAACCCCTCTTCTTATTGAGGATAGTATAATAATTTTTAAAAATGTAATTAATTTTGTTCTAAAGGTATACAAAAGTATTGTTGAAGCAAAATTAATTTCTTCAATATGTCTTATCTCTGTTTTCAAAAGTCATGGAAGTATTTTTCTTGAATGATGTAACTGAACAGTATTTAGAAGTTGAGCTTTGTCCGTAAGTATAAAATATTTTTTCTTAATCATTACTACATAATTTGAACACATTATTTTAAAATTATAAATCATATGGTTATAGTAGAGCTCACTGATTCTAGCTATTAGAGACAATGCTAACTTGCATTTCTTTTATTGTCAAATACAAAGCTTATATTCAGAATATATATTTAAAATACATATTTCAAAGTGTTTGAATATATCATATCAATGTAACTTTTAATTCACTAATATTGTTAATTTTTGTGATCAATTTAAAGAAAATTTTTTTTTTCAAAATAAAAAATTATAAAACAAAAACTCATTCCCTCATAGTTTACTCTATACATTTGTTTTATTATATATCAAACACTCTAAATAAAGGGAGGCATGTAGATATAATGAATGTAACTCACGAAAATGTTTCTTTTAGGGGACTTTAAAATAAATATATTAAATTTTAATTTCATATATTGTATAATTGTATATTTATGTATTCCTTTCTTTATTCATCATTCTTTTTTCTAGTATGTACTATGACAATTTTTTATTCAGTGACATAGATTTTCCTAGACTCACAGAAAATATTAACGTTGGAGTGTCTTTGTTGAAGTTTATTTCCCAGGGAAATTTCTTTACCTTGTTTACAAACTGTATTTTTTTTTTATTCTTATATAGATGTGAAAAAGTAAGGTATGTTCACTTGCCATAAATTATAAATCTAAATTATAGCAAATTTTAAATTAGTAAAGTATTTAATGAACAAAATAGTCCTACGTATTGCTATTATTAATTTCAAATGCCATTTAGACGCCTCCCAGTATCAGTATCCAGTAGTTTTTATTCCTTAGTGGACTGTTCAGAGAGCTGCAAACAATTCTTCTAAATGAGGCTTTAGATATCTTTTTGAATTTTCTCTCCTCTTGATTTTTTACTAACTCTAGTGTGGTAAATTTTTTTAAAAAGAAGTACAATTATATGTCTCTGTGTGTCATCTCTTTATTAACACGACAAAATCTTTATTGGAAAATATGTTGAAGTCTTGTAAACTGTCATGGAAGGTAAGGTAATGTCAACTACTGTGTGATTGTTCTCACTCTGTACACGGAAAAGCTAAGGCACTTATCATTTGTCTATAAAGTAAAGAAATTGGAGCTGCCAGAACTCTCAAGTTCAATCCTTAGTTTTAATTTTATTAGATGATAATATTAGTTTATTTTGATAAAGTGATGACATAACACTGTAGTCTAATCAGATTTTTTTTTGTTAAGAAACAACACAGTGGACATTGCCTATAAAATTAATAAATTTTAAAAATTAAAATCCTTAGAATAGTTTGGTTTTATATACAACAGGAAAGCTAATCAAGAGTCATGGTTTTGCCTCAGGCAACCAATTCCTATAATGGTTCATTAACTTCTAAGAAAATAACATGAAGAGTATCATTGTTTTCATTTGTAAGAAATTTTACACCTCATAGGATATTCCTTAGGCTGCATAAAAACAATAAAAATAATCAGAGAATTTTAAATACTTAAATTTAAGTATTCTGGTAGAATACTTAACTGAAGACAGGCATTGTGGTGCACAACAGTAATCCCAGTGACTGCAGAGACTGAGGCAGGAGGATCCTGAGTTCAAAGCCAGCCTCAGCAAATTAGCAAGGCCCTAAGCAACTTAGTGAGACCCTGACTCAAACAATAAAAAGGGCTAGGGACGTGGCTCAGTGGTAAAGTGCCCCTGAGTTTAATCCTTAATACCAAAAAAAGCGGGGGGATACTTAACTGAAGAAGCTCTTCCCTCACAGTATCACAAAAGACAATTCGATAGTCTTCCAGAAACAATAAATTTGCTCCATGTAAATATGTGAAATCTTTTGATTCTTACTGACCTGCTAATCCCCATTATGCATTCTCATTAGAGTTTCCTTTTGAGGATATATTGGGTTATTTTTGAAAGTGACGTTGCTGTCTGAACTACAGGTAGATGCTGGAAGAAGCACAGGGCACATAGGTCAAGTGTAGTTGTATGAGAAAAATGAGACAGATTAAAATCTTTAGTGGGTTGGCTAGTGATTTAAATTAGTAAATTTAGTCGGTCTGTGATTTGCATTTTCTATCTTCCTAATGAGCATCAAAGTAGTTTTTTTGCAGAAATAACCTTTAGTAAAGTTGTTACATTTAGACTTAGAAATTGGTCCCAGTTCCCCTTAGGGCACTTCAGTTTTTGAAACTTATCTTATTATAAACCCCACAAAATGTGATATCCTTTACTCCTTTTTCATACTTTGTGTCATCAAACCAAATGAAATATTTTATATTATTTCTTATTAAAATATATAAAAAGCCATCTTAGAATGTGAAACTGCATTTCACAGAAGTTGTCTGGAAATGGAAACTCAAAGATATCATTTCTAAGTAGCTGAACAAACTGGCTCTCCCTGTAATGATGTAATATTTGTATTGCTTCTTTTATTTATTTACAAATTTATTTATAAGCACACATATTCCAGAAATGAAAGATGATTAGGAAAAGAATATTCATTTCATGTGATGTAAAGGCTTTCTTTTTCTGCATATTCTGTGTTTGGTCCCCTCATCTTGGATATCATTACCAATAAAACTTTTTCATTAAAATAATTAAAAAATAAAATTTGTTTCTTTCAAACACTTATGAGGAACCTTAATTTTGACAGCCATGGGCAGCATTTAGTGCTTCTACTCTCTGGAAGAAGAAATGTGTGGAAAGTAAGTTAATAAAATTATGAAACACAATCTTTAAGTGTGCAAGCAGTATGTGTGTGTTTAAGGTACAAGTCTGAATTTAACTTTTGTGTATCACATATTATTTCCATAGCAAGAACTTACTTTATCTTTCAAAGTGTCCAGAGGTGAGACAAAATGGGAAGGCAGAGCTTATCTTCCTTGGAGCTATTTTCCACCAAATGTGACAAAATTTAACGCATTTGCAATTCATGGATCAAAGGAAAAAAGAAGTTATGAAGCCCTTTATCCCGTACCTCAGCATGAACTGCAGCAAGGACAGAAACCTGACTTGTAAGTAGACCATCAATGTAGACATGTTACAACTATAGAGATTTTGGAGAATTAATTCTTGGTAGAGCATTAGTAACACTTTTTGGTCAACAAAGATGATGTGTACCAGCTCCTAGTGGGTCATGAATTCCGTGATGGTCTCAGTAGGTGCATTACAGGTTGCCTTTGGGCTGATAGTCTCTCTGCTGTAAGTGCAGCCCTTAGTTTTCTCTAGCACTATGAGAAAAATTTTGTTTAGCAAGTGTTGCATCAACTGCTATAGAAATATGGCTTCAAATTCATTTATGAGCCCTTTTAGAGCTACAGGGCCAGAGGAATTAGGGTTCCTCTTGTGAACAAAGGACTAGTGAATCCTTTTTGTTCTGCAAAAGAATCTGTACTTCAGTTATCTCTGTAGTTCATCCTGGATGGCTGCAAGGACTACCCCCTTTGGGGAGGATGGCCAGATACTGTCCTTGGGGCAAACTGATTTCTGCTCTCTGTTGCCTCTGAGGGTGTACAGTGTGGTCAAGAGAGTCTGCGGGGAAGAGCTGATCAGAGACATCCCAGTGAGCATGATACCAGGGTAGACTGATATGCCCTTGGGATGTACAACACTGTCCTGACTCTCCCTATTCATCACCTTCCTGCTGGCATGCTCCTGATTCACTCTACCTTGCCTTCATCTTTTTTTTTTTTAATTTAACAATCCTAATTGGCTTCATTTTTTATTTTAAAATCAGGTAACACTTCATTCCATAAAACAGAATCAGTTTTCCTATGAGCCAAGCACTCATCAAAAATAATTTGATGAGGTAACATCAGATTATTTATTTTTCTTACACAAAATAAGGACAAGGGAACTTCACTGTTTCACCAGTTGAGAATGGCTGTTCTCCCTCCAATCCAGATTTCTCTTGGAGGACCAGATGTGTCAGCTTGGTTTGATTCACTCCATGTTGTTGTCTGCCACACACCACCCCCCCGTCCCCCGAATATTGTCTCTGTTGAAAAACTGGCTTCACAAATAATGTGGCAGCAGGAAAATTTCAGAATCCAAAGCTTAAAAATAAGTCTTGGCAGTGTGGGGTTATTTTCTGTCTCTGGGGGGGGATCATCCGGTGTCCGAGGCCTGGGGACAGAGGCAAAGTACCCAGCCACCCATCTAGGAGATGTCACTCTCAGTAGCGTCTGGTGTCCTGACCTGTGCTCACCCAGGATGATGGTGGGTAAGGAGCAGCAGGTCACAGGGGCCCCCTGACCCTCTAGGAGACAGAGCTCTCCCTGGGCAGACCCCAGGGCTGAGGGTCAGCAGCCAGGGGAGAATCAACGACTGTCCCCGCCTGTGGTCCCTGAGGTCCTGGGGCAGGGATGCAGGAGGCAGCCCATGTCACAAGACGTCCCTGTCCCTAGCCAGGCCGGGCGCCTGGCTAAGCAAGGAGAAAGACCGTGTCCCTCCTCAGGGCCTGGCCCCTACGCCTGGTCTCACTTCCTCCCCGGCACTGCCTGGAAGGGGAGGAAGTGACACCCAGGGGAAGGCCGGGAAGTGAGGCCACCATCATCAAGTTCAGGGTACAACAGCTCAGTCTGCCGCCAACAGGCTCCACACTCTGCTTCTCTTCATGGACCACGTCCCTTCTGAGAGTCACACCGTGTCCTTTATAGGCACAAGGCCCCAGAAGTTCCAGAGACACGTCCATGTTTAGGCCCCCGGATCTGGAAGTGCCTTAGGCGCACATCCATGTTTAGGCCCCCGAATACAGAAGTTCCAAAGGTGCACGTCCATGTTTAGGCACCCGGATCCGGATGTGCCTCAGGCGCGCGTCCACGTTTAGGCCCCTAGATCCGGAAGTGCCACAGACATCCATGTTTAGGCCCCCGGATCCGGAAGCGCCTCATGTGCACGTCCATGTTTAGGCTCTAGGACCGGAAGTTCCTCGGGCGTCCATGTTTAGGCACCCGGATCCAGAAGTTCCTCAGGTGCACGTCCATGTTTAGGCTCTAGGACCGGAAGTTCCTCAGTCCTCCATGTTTAGGCCGTAGCATCCGGAAGTTCCTCAGGTGCACGTCCATGTTTAGGCCCCCGGATCTGGAAGTTCCAAAGGTGTCCATATTTAGGCCCCCGGATCCAGAAGTTCCTCAGACACCATGTTTAGGCCTTAGCATCCGGAAGTTCCTCAGGTGCACGTCCATGTTTAAGCTCTAGGATTGCCTTCTTCTTTTATAGATTATTCTACCTGGCTCACTTTTGCCACTTACCTTTGCTTTTTTTCCAGTCCTGATCATTCCTACCTAGCCTCTTTCTCTTTTTCTCTCATCCTTCACTATTGTTTCTTTAACTACTTACTCTGGGATCATTGATTTTATTCTAAAACTGGTCCATCCTGGCCAGGTGGGCATAAAGGGATGGAAATCCAGGTGCAGCTGACTCTGGGCCTACATACCAAGGTGGCACATCACTCTGGCTCTTCACTAGCAAATACCTCCCTATGTTTGGTTCTTCTGGAAAGAAAAGAGAAAGATGAGCACTCTCACACGTTGGCCTCATTAGCTTCGGCAAAGAAGGGAATTAATCTGTCCTTCAACATGGAGTTGAAACTTTTTATTGCTTATATGACTGATATAAATTATATCCAAGTTTGCATTTCAGAACATATACAAGAGTATTTTATGATTCGTTTAAAGCTAGATGAAATGAGTTAGATTTTTGAGGGCTGATTTTTATTTCTCCCTTTGACTCTGAGGGAGATATTTGTAGAATTGAAAGGAGAGTGCTTTGAAAAATAGGTGAATGCATTGAGAGCTGAATGTTTGATAGCTAGAATGAGAAAATTGTACATATAGAACATATATTACCTTGCATATTTCTTAAAATAGAATGTTGTCCTATCACAGATGTGACAAAATAAATAGCTTTTCAGGACTAATTTTTCACAAATGCATAATTCATTTCAACTCCCACCTTTTCTTTGCTTTTAGCCATCGTCTAGAATATTTCAAGCCTTTCACTTTTAACACACTGTTTGGAAAAGAATGGAGACAACCAGAATCAGACCTGTGGCTAATAGAGAAACCTGACGTACAGGCGTACAATAAATAATTATATCAGTCATTGTTCCTCTATACCTTTTAAGGTAAACCAATAAGTACAGTCTCTTTCAGACACCATGGACGCTTTTCAACAAAAAATATTTTCATAGTCGTCACCATAAATGTAGTATCTCTGTGGAAGATTGTGTATGATTAACAAAATAGAGAGTTTATAGATGATTTTATCTTTAGTTAAAATGTTTCTCAGAGTCATTTAGTCCAGTCATTCTACCTTCTGCCCTGTATCACCGTCACCCCAAAATCCCTATTCTGTCAACCAAAATCATTATTTCTCTCCCCATTTCTTTATATTTTAGCCAGCCTAAGACTAAGAAATCTTAACTGCAAATTTTTAAGCTCCAAGTAATATAGAGTATTTTTTTCCATGAATCTACTATCCATTCTTGAAGTTAGTAGAAAACATTGTCCTGGTTCAGTTGAACAAGAAGTCTACATCTGTTAAGATGTCACTAAGATACACGAGTTATGTAAACAGCTGTTTTTTTCTGACTTGAGACTGTTTATGACTGTTCAGAAAGAAATGAAGTGGTCTTATATTCAGGCAGTGGACTCTACTTTCATTTACAAATAAATGACTTTTTTGCGTATAAAGGGTTTATTTAAAATTTTTTAAGGATAAGATAGAGTTATATCATAATTATAAAAATTACTTACAGAATTAACAGATTCATATTGACATTTTTTAGTACCATTAAACAAGATGTTAAAATGTATTTATTTTATTTTCAAAGTGGCAAATAATTCTATTACAGAATCTTAAAATTTTGTGTTGTAATGTTTCACAGTTCAAGGCTTCTAGTAACTTATCTGTGAGCATCTTCACCAAACTTAGTCCTTCTCAGCATTCTTAACTCAAAGACCAGCAGCTTTCCAAAAATGAAGCTTTGTTACTCGTGGAGACCCCTGGTTACCTACCCAACAGTGTACTGTCTCCTCTTCTTTACCAACAGAAATAGAGTATACTCTACTTAGAGACTACTTTTTTTTACAAAACTGAGACAAGAAGCATGTTTGCCCCTGGCATCCAGGAAGCAAAGAGAAAAGAAGGAGCCAGGGTCCCAGTATCCTCTTTAAGGGCATGTCCACAATGATGTAACTTCCTTCCACTAGGCTCCACCTCCTAAAAGTTCTGTCACCTCCCAATGGTGTCACAGTTGGGGACCAAGCCTTCAATGAGTCATTAAAAATAAAAAAGAATTTTTTTTATCCATTCATCTGTTGAAGGGCACCTAGGTTAATTCCATAGTTTAGTTATTGTGAGTTGAGATGCTATAAACATTGATGTGGCTGCATCACTGTAGTTTGCTGATTTTAAAAGTCCTTTAGGTATTCATATAGAGGAGTGGGATCGCTGGGTCAAATGGTGACTCCATTCCAAGTTTTCTGAGGAATCTTCATACTGGTTGTATGGAGATTCCATAATGGTTGTGCCAGTTTGCATTCCTACAGGCAATGTATGAGTGTACCTTTCCCCCCACATCCTTGCCAACATTTACTATTGTGTTCTTGATAATTGCCATTCTGACTAGGGTGAGATGAAATCATGGAGTAGTTTTAATTTGCATTTCTCTAATTGCTAAAGATGTTGAACATTTTTTCATGTACTTGTTGATCAATTGTATTTCTTCTTCTTTGAAGTGTCTGTTCAGTTCCTTAGCCCATTTATTGATTGGGTTATTGGGTTTTTTTTTTTTTAGTGTTACATTTTTTTAGTTCATTATATATCCTGGAGATTACTGCCCTGTCTGAGGTGCATGTGGCAAAGATTTCCTCCCATTCTGTAGGCTTTCTTTTCATATCTCAATTGTTTCCTTTGCAGAGAAGCAGCTTTTTAGTTTGAGGCCATTCCATTTATTGACTCTTGATTTTACTTCTTGCACTTTAGGAGTCTTGTGAAGGAAGTCAGCTCCTAAGCTGACATGGTGAAGAATTGGGCCTGTTTTTTCTTCTGTAAGGCACAGGATCTCTGTTCTAGTGCCTAAGTCTTTGATCCACTTAGAGTTGAGTTTTCTGCAGGGTGAAAATAGGGGTTTAATTTCATTCTGTCACGTGTGGCTTTCCAATTTTTCCAGCACCATTTGTTGAATAGGCTATCTTTTCTCCAGTAAATGTTTTGTACCATTGGCCTATGTGTCAGTTTTGGTGGCAATACTATGCCGTTTTTGTTACTATAGCTCTGTAATATAGTTTAAGGTCTATTGTTGTGATTCCTCCTGCTTCACTCTTCTTGCTAAGGATTACTTTGGCTATTCTGGGTCTCTTATTTTTGAAAATGAATTTCATGATTGTTTTTATTCTGATTCTATGAAGAATGTCATTAGGATTTTAATAGGAATTGCATTGAATCTGTATAATGCTTTTGGTAGTATGGCCATTTTGACAATATTAATTCTGCCTATCCAGGGGCATGGTAGGTATTACCATCTTCTCAGGTCTTATTTAATTTCTTTCTTTAGTGTTCTATAGTTTTCATTGTAGAGGTCTTTGCAGGTAAATGGATGGAGCTGGAGGATATCATGCTAAGCAAAATAAGCCAATTCCCAAAAACCAAAGGCCAAATGTTTTCTCTGATATGCAGATGCTAATTTACAATAGGTGGGGATGAAGAATAGAGGTACTTTGAACTAGGCAGAGGGAAGTGAAGGGAGGGGAGTGGATATGGGGATAGGAAGAACAGTAAAATGAACTAGACATTATTATTCTATGTACATATATAAACATATGACTGGTGGGATTCTACATCGTGTACAGTCAGAAGCATGAGAAATTATACTCCATCTCTGTATGATTTATCAAAGTGCATTCTACTGTCATGTATAACTAATAAGAACAAATAAAAATAAATAAAGAAGTCCTGATACATGTAACAACCTAAATGAAGCTCAAAAGTTTTATAGAACAAAATAACCCAGAATAACATACTATATAATTTTTATTGTTAAGATCAATTATAGTAAAACTAGCATATGGTGATTAATATTAGAATGGTGATTCCTGTGGGTGAGAGCAGGAATTCAGTTTGCCTGGAAGAGGAGTACAAGGGAATGATCTGGTATGATTGTGGTGTTTTACATAATTTTGTCAGCATATGGCTGCATAAATTTGTTAGCATTTCTTAGATGTATATTTAAATTTGTGATGTTTATTTAAAATATGCCTTAATAAAATAAAATAAGCTGGAAATTAAATAGTTAACATTAAGTTTATTTGAGTTTATATTCATCCATTGAACAGTTACTGGTGCTAGTTAAATATGGTTCAGCAATTCCTTCTTTTCATTTATTAAATATGTTCTCTATCTGCAAAGAGAACTGGTGTGACATAAATGCTGACTTTTCCAAAAGGAATCTTTAAGTGTCTTTGTGACCACCTATCCTGGTGGCAGTGTTAGGCATCTTAGATGAATTCAGAAAATGATTTTAAAATCGATAATAGCAACTAAGGTGTTTGATATAGTAACTGTCTGCCAGTTTCGGATAGAAAAGGTCTATTTAAAATAATGTCAGTTGATTAATTTATAAATCACTGGAAATCATTTTATAAAGAATATAAAGCTATTGAAATGAAAAAAATAAGACAGTATCCTGATTTTAGAAGTGAATCCATCACTTTGAATCATAGCTTCAGATATTAAGCATAACTACTTTATATTTGGAAAAATAAAGCACAAATACAGATAGTCATACCCATACAAAGTATTGAATTTGAATATTATGGTTTGTGAGGTTTCTGAAGCTATTCACCTATTTCTTTTATCTAAGATGTTTTTAAAACATATGGATAAGAAATATTTTTCTTTTTCCAATACCAAGCAAGCAAAAAATATATATAAATATTTTCTTTTGTAAGGAACACTACATTCAACCACAGAATTTTGGAAAGTTTGTCCATTAGTCAGAAACAAATAATGTACTGTATAGAAACTCGATATTTGAAAATGGGTGTTAGTAATAGCTGTTTCAAATTTGTTTTTCAATTTCAGGACCATGAAAGAATAATCATTCCTTTGTTTAAAATATGCACAAACGCATTTCCTTGCACTATTCTGAAATGTTCTCGGCAGCAGAAGCAGTCTCTCTTGTCACCACCTGAATAGATTACACAGTGTGTATTTATTCAGGTGCTTTCTTGTGCTTTTCCCCAACTCCAATAAAGTATAAGTCACAGTCCAGAGAGAAATATGCCTTTTTATTTTTAGTTTCAAACTACTTTTTTTAAACATTGTAATATTTTTGCCACAGAAAACCATTTGATCATTCCTCCTCCTCTTCTGCCCCTTCTCCTCTTTCTCTCCCCCTCCTCCTACTAGTACTCCAACTCCCCCCCCCCCTCCTCCTTTGAATGTTAGGCTTTGTGGGAACAGAGGATAATGAATAAACTTAATCTGATATTCAAAAAGGAAAAGTAGCAGTAACTGGGTGGAGCAGTTGCAGTGAGCCCCCAGGACTTTGACTCACACCTTGAAGCCCAAGGATTGTCCCTTCTTTCCCATCTGAGTTCCCACAGTGTTTTACACGTTGCTCTACAGCACTTACCTGCCACGCATTGGAAAGCTCTTCCCGTCTTCTCAGCCTTTTCCTCCAGAAACCAATTGCACACTGTGAACGGACAGGCAGCTGCCTGGGCTGCCCAGTGCATCCCCTGCTTCCTGCCCCCAGGGCCTCTCTACTACATGGACCTCCTGCTGGAGTCCACTTGGCTATTCTCACACATGAGCTGCTCATGGCATACAAAAGAGCTTGCACCACAGGGCAACTCCTGACCAAGGATGAGAACGGACACATTCTTCTCTTTTTCCTTCGTCTGATTGACAACACTGAGGTCCCTTCCCACATCTAAAAGCACACCTTGCATTGTCTTTCCCTCATTTTTATCATTTCCCATTTTCTCTTCCCAGCCTCCCTCCTGTTTGGAATTACTTAGCCAAAATCAACATCTGTGCAAGCCATTGTCCCTGGTTTGTTTTATGGAGAATCCAGGCTAAGTTGATTGATACCTAAACTGACTCTCGAAAGCAGCCCATCAAGGTGGGAATCTGGGATGGTAGTACCCAGTGTACTTGGTGGGAAGGTCTCCATTTCTGGTGGTAATGAGCCTGGTGGGGTCACATGGCAGTTACTGAGACTCCTGTTGGGTAGAAGACTGGCTCGAGGTGCAGGCGAGGTGCCCATTGAGGTGAAACATGAGCGTCTGTGACAGGTAGCACTTGGCATAGAGGCAGTAGGAAGAGTAAGGACTGTGGAGTTGCCTGACTTCTGAAAAAGGCTTTAGAAGCCTCGAAAAAAAAAAGGCGCCAACGACAAGCTGCTGGCCCACTGTGAGAGCTGCATGGCGGCATTCAAAGGAACCCTGGTTTCCAGCAGCTGCAGGGCAGGCTATGGGACACTGCTCTCCAGGTTTAATGGTAAAAGTAGCTACGATCGCTTAACCTTGGCAGGTTTCCTGTGTTGAAGTGGGGGCTTTATAAGCCTGAGACCTGGGATGGGATGTTTGTGTGAATGAGCCTGTTATAACGTATCTTGGATCCCAGACACTTGTGTGCTCTCTGCAGTAGCAGAGAAGCTCCATTAACTCTTTTTATTATTATTGTTATTATTTTTTGGAGGTGATTACCCTCAAACTTGATGGCGAGGGCCCTATTGATAGGTCATATATTGTTGTGAATTATCAAGTTATACTAAGATGTACCTAGAAGCACCACAAAAGTAACCTGAGGCAGGTTTTGCATAAATAATGCTCTTCTCTTCAAATATGGCTTCAACTCTCTCATTTCCTCAATTTGAATTCCCTGAATTATGGAAAAGCCTTTGTTAGCAGATCTGGGAGCCTACTTAATCCTTCACTTATATACTCTAGAGAATTATCCTTAAGGACAAATATTTAAGAATTCCTGACGGATGGTTTCACTGGTTAGTTATGGGCAAAATCTGAAGTTGGGAGGCAAAGAAGTCTGGAAAAGAGACCTGTGGATGAACTTAAGGCAATGAGCAGAAATCACAGGTATTAATGTAATGTCTTACATTAATTCCTACTAAAGAAAATCCACTATAGAGGAGGCCCTCAACCAGGTAGACAAAGTGACTTAACCACTGTCCTTGGCTACCATAAGTTTGCACAGTTATCCATGAACAAAATAACTATGGTGACTGGGCTAGAATCTGTGAACAGGCCCAATAGTATATATTCCTGATTGCTGTGCTAGTTAGTGCTATATGCTCAAATTCATGATAGCCCAGACTAATACTGAGACATTGATATGATACTGACCCTTGAGGACACTTGTGAGGCGCTTGGTTGCACATTGATTTTATCAGGCTTTTATTTGAGGAAGACATCAATTCATCTGCTCTGTGTCAACACCTACACCACACTTGGATTTTCTTTCCATGCCTACAATGCCTTTGCCAACACCACCAAGTCAAAGCTTAGAGACTGCTGAGCTACTGGTGTGGGATCCTATATAACTTCGCCTCAGACCAACTGGCCTGTTGATGGCAGGTAAGAAAATAGGTGTATAAGAAGATCCACACATCTTACTATATTTGTGTCACCTGGAAACAGCTAACCCGATAGAGTGATGAAATGGCTTATTAAAGGCTAAGTACACACTTAAGGAAGTTCCCTGTAAAGGGGGCCACTGAGCCAAATATCCGGGAACCAGGAAATTGGTACTCCTCTACCTCACTCACAGTGACGCAGCCATTGGTTCTTCTGGATTGAAAGTAGGGTGGGAAGTAGCCCGCTACAGGACCCAGGAAATGTTCCACTGGATCAGAAACTATGAAAACCGCCTAGTCACAGTGACTCTTTGTGTCAACAACTCAGTAGGCAAATAGAGCCATGATATTGGGGGAGATTGCTGATGCTGTCTAGCATGAAGAACTAGAGTTATAGCTATTAATGTTGGCAGGATAGAATGTGCCCTTCGTAGGGGCTTTATTAGGGCATATCTGTGCCTCAGGATCAAGTCATAACATTAAATAGACAACTATAGCAACCAAAGCCAGACAAGGTAAAGCAACCAATGACTCTGACCCTGACCATGACGGTCTAGGTTTTACCTCTCCAAAAACTGGGACCCACTGAAGAGCTTGCAGTAGAACTTGTGGTAGGAAAGAGAGATGGTAAGTATCAGTGATAACCCTAAGAGCTACTTCCACTACATTCATTGCATTGAGTCTTGAATGCAGGCTAGCCACCACCTTGAAAATTGTGACAGACTGGACTCAGTATGGAAGCTGTGTGGCTCTGAATGCTGCACAGAGTGGATTATACTGGATACACCTCCTGTGTTCCACCTCATGTCCATCAGGCCATTTTTAAGTCCAGCAATTTCACATTCCCTCTCTTTTACCAAGTATCTCTTGTTTTCTCTCTCAGTGTTTTTCTGACACCCCCTGCCATATGGAACACCTGCAGAAATATTATAATCTATTTTGACAGGTTAAACCTGGAAGTTTGAGGAATTAATATTCTTGGGCACCGGGAACAGGGATCAGTGAATAAATACCCCCCTCTTCTACCCTTTGGGCAGATCATTCTGAGGTATGTTCCATACATTTCCCCATTAGTGCCTAGTGAACAGAGCTTTAGTTGTCTGCAGCAGTGACTTGCTTTAATTGTACAACCTTAGATGCCATATTTAATTTCTTTGAGGTTCAAATTCATATCTCTTAGAATCTCATTTCAAAATTAGTGAATTGCACATAGATTAGGGTATTTTTTTTTTTTTTTGCTTATAAAAAAACAACCCTGAAAGAATCCAACTTAAGTTTCTTTCAAGTCCAAGAGGTAGCATTTGCATTTGATAGGAATATGTTTGCCTTATGAATCTTTTAATTAAGATCAATCTCATATATAATGAATTATACATACATGCACACATGTGTGTGTATATATATATATATACACACACACACACACACACATATAATTTTGTTAACTCATCTTTTTTGTGCTCTACCCATTTTCTGATCACTTCTTGTCCTAATTCTACTTGGAAAGAGCAGAACTTATAAAATCGACTATCAAAACCATTTATTTTCACCAACTATCATTTATCATATAAGGAATAGTAAAAGGAGTTCCCCCAGGCTAGGATAAGAGATGCATGAGGCATATAGGAAACCAGAAGTCATGAATCTATGAGAAGTGAGGAAGCCAGGCACAGTGGTGCATGCTGTAATCCCAGCGACTCGGGAGCCTGAGGCAGGAGGATGGCAAGTTCAAACCCAGCCTCATCAACTTAGCGAGGCCCTAAACAATTCAGTGAGACCCTGTCTCTAATGAAATATAAACAAGGGCTGGAGATGTGGAAGTGGCTTGGTGGTAAGCTCCCCTGAGTTTAATCCCTGGTATCAAAATAAATAAATAAATAAATAAATAAATAACATGAAGAGTGTCTGTACAAATTTTATTTTATGATCTTGTGATAAACATCCAGTAATAAAAATTCTCTATGTAATGGGATCCAATCTAATAATAAAATGGAGAAAGGAAATATTGTGAAATGACGTTTCACTTAACCATTTGTTTGAATAATAATAAAGTAATATATAGTTATATCCTTGGCTCTTAAGAGAATTTTATTTCTGTTCACTTTTACTTTGTCTTCTTGGGAAGAGCTACAGGAGGTGGAAGATTTAGCGCAGGCTAATTTCCGCTGGCGCCCCATCCCCAGGAGGTCTGTTAAGGAGTGGTGCACTGGGAAGCCATGTTGGTGGCAGTGCCCAGAAGCATCAAATGACCAGAGTAGGTCTCTGAAGAGAAAGCTTTGATGAGATAGAAAACCAAGCTATGAATCAGTTTGAGCACTCCAAGAAGTAACGGTTGGTAGATATGAATGTATATTTTTGAATGAGATTTGAAAAAAATTCTTTTTGAAAGAATATTACAGATAGTATGCTTTGGCATATACTGCAGAAACATCAAGTACCCTGCATTCCCAGGACAGTTCTGAGTTTTCTTCTAACTACCTAACGTTGTGCAAGTTGCCTCATGAAAATATGAAATACTTAAATATTTTAATATTATTTATACATATTATACATGTTGTTTATGTTAATAACCTTACATTTAATTTTGACTGCCACCTCAAAGAGAGTCAGATAGCCTTGGAATGCTTATTTTTAGTTTAAGAAACTAAGACCTATAGAGATTGTGTCTTGCCTAAAATCACACAACTGAGGAGCAGCAGATTTGAACCCAGAGCCTTTGATTCTCAAGAGGAGGCCCTGGACTACTGGAAGCCCTGGACTATGGCTCTCTGAATCATAATGACTCTTCTACAAGATAACACCACTGGACCAGGAAGCCTTCCCCACCCCAACCCCAGTTCTCTAAACAGAAAACTACATGGGAGAAGAGAGAGGTTCATGATCCCTTCACTTGCTCATGGGACACGGGGTGAGCAAGGCACCCTTGTTACAATGCATGGGCTGAGGCAGACCTGTTTGTTCCAGGCCTCCTGGAGGGTCTCTGTTGCAGCCACATGTACGTGGAAATGATGCCCGCGGAGGCGATGCCCGCAGCAGATGTACTTTGGTGTCTGATCTGAATGTGGCTCTCTTAGGATTCGCCCTGCTAGGACAGGAATCCTTTTGTGGTCCTGTGTTAGAGAGGAGGGAGTCCAGGCTTCATCCATACTAAATGCTTTTACTTGATTTTTGTTTTTTTCAAAGATCAAAAGACAAGCATCAGATGACTTGGAAACTTGAGCAACCAAAAATGTCACCTGAGGGGCCTAGCAGGAACATCTTTAGGTCTTTGGGAGGCCTGCCCTAAGAAGGGAATGCTGTTCTTCTGGGAGAGTTCGTGGAAGAACGAGTTGTTATAAAAGCCTGAACCTGCCCCCTGCTGAATTGTTCTCCGCTTCCTACCTTGTGGTAGGCGCTCTCACTCCCATGTGCTGCCACTGTGCCGGCATCCACCCTTGAGCCCTTACCAGAGGCTGAACCAAGGGGCCATGTGGTCATGAACCTTCAGCCTCCAAAACAAAGCTACATAAGTCTTTTTTCTTTATAAATTTATACAGCTTTGGGTATTTTGTTATAGTAAAGAAAAATATTCTACTTTTTGCATGAAGACAATGAAACTTTTTTTTCTCTTGAAAGGAATATCTTTCAAAACTAATGAAGTAGAGGGATTTATATTAGTGATATTTTAAAACTACACATTACAAACATTAGTGAATAGATTACAGAGCCTATAAAGTGGGTTGTAACAAGTAAATATAACAAAATATCAATGTATTATATGTTTGCATATGTCTGTTATTTGAAGACTTTTGTTCTTATTTTGAATTTAATCATAAAAATTAAAAATGCATTCATTTAGAATGTTTGTAAAAAATGTTTTAAATGCTCTGTTTGCTACAGTATCTCTTGGGTAACTAGTTAATATCCAAAAGAATCTCCAGGATCAGTCACTGGAAAAGATTTAAAGGTGTAGTTCACACCCAAATTTGTCTTTGATGCATCTTAAAAAGTGAAAGCAATTTTCAATTTAAATTTTATTCGAAAATTGAGAATATAAATAGATGGTTAATGATTTGCCTATATAGAGACCCTAAAGTTAAATCTACTCATTAAAAGTGGTTCCTTTTCACAATATGCAGCTCCTTCCCTATATGGTAGGATGATTCAGTTTACAAATAAAAATAAAGCTGACTTAAGCCAGCGTGAGCCATAACCAGAGGCAGGTGGACTTGCAGCAGTGTTGGGTCCAGAGATTGACAATCCTCTGGGTCCCTAGCTCCATGACTTTCTTGCTCTGCGTCCTTGAGGTCAAATACAGCTTTTCTTCATGAGGATAAAATATCTGTGGCTGTTCCAGGTCTCAAAGATCGTAAAATCTGGTGTAAGAGAAACTATTCAGTGATGTAGGATACTTTCCACACATTTTAGAAAACTGTAGAGTTTTCTACTTTCTGGGTTTTGGTAAATGTTATTTCCTGCTTTCAGGTGTTCATATGCCTCCTATATTTTTTTGTGAATTAAATCTAGAAGCTTGGCCATGTTCAAGTTCGATTTTTAGGAAGCTTATGTCATGGGTGGTAGTGTGTTTTTCTATCAGGAGACCTGCATCTCGTTGGCTCCTGTTTTGTGGTGGCTGAAAGCATCAGTGAGCATCACCTGGATCCATGGTGTTCCATTGGTCTCCCACTTTTTCATTGACTCCATGTTTCTTAGTTGGAATGATTCTGAACGTAAATGCTTTCTTGATTCATCTATTGGGATAACATAAAGCACTGTTTTTAGAGGATAAATGTGGAATTCTTTCCCTTCATTTAGCAGTTTTCAGAATATCTATTTTTCTAGTGTCCTACAAAGACAACTAATGAAATTTTAAAACAGAATTTTGAGCTCATGGGTTAAAAATGCTCAGTGTGCACCAATCCATCACAGTTTCCTTACTGATGCTTCCATCTGTGGCCAGTGGAAGTCTAAATTGGTCCCTGAATCTTCTCACATGACTCTATTTTTTTCTATTTCTGCATTGCATACTCTCTGTGACCTAGAGTAATAGATGGAATCTTTATATGATGTTTGTGGGTGACCTCACATGGCAAGGGGGGTTAAGTCATGAGCTGCTTTCACTTTGCATTCAGAGTGGTAAAGGACTTAGATGATATTTTCCTGGGAAACACACCCTGTGAATCCCAAGTCTAGGCAAAACCTGACTAAGAGCATTCCACAGATAAGGACAGTCCTGCTGGAAAATATCTGTAGCCCAAGGAAGTCAGTCAGCACTATGAAAGGTTAGAGTGGAACACCTGACTGTTTTCCTTTCCTGAACAGCGTCCCCTGGGAACCAGAGAGGAACAAGAGACAGGGGAGCAGCTTTCCTTGCTCTCTCCTTCTGACCTTTGCCGTGGATTTCTCAGGTATTTTTTCATTATTTGTCTTTCACCATGTCTGTGGTGCTTTACACAAAGGATATACCAATTAACTAGGTCAACTGCCAAGATTTCAGTTTACTTATTGAGGAGTAAGAATTCCCTCTAAAAAAGCAACTTAATGATCACACTGCTTCATAGATCTTTGGTATTCTATTAACTCAGTTACCCTCTTGTGTTCTTTATCCACATTTATTTGAAACATTTTATAATATGTTGATGGAGGCATTTTAACTTGAATATACATTTTCTCTAAAATTAAATTCACTTCCTTCTCTGACCAACAAATTTCCATAATAATATCTATCAGGAGATTAATTCATTTTCCAAATATTTTCTCATCCTGGGGAATCAGTGTTTATAGAAATCTTGCTTTTTATTTTATGATATAAATAAATGTACCCATCACTTTTTATACCATATAGATTGAACAGGGGTTAAAGTGATGTTCAATATAACATGTATCAGTTAATATTTCAGGATCCTTTCCATTAGAAACAGCTTCACCATATTCCGTATTATAGAGGTAGTATCTGGAGTCTATTGTCAATCAATCCTAGATCCCATCTGATGGGTTTCAGATATAGTAGAACAGGTTTTTACAGGTATCATTAGATAACATCTGCCCCCAGTAGGGATGATACAGTGTTGCTTCTATATCTGAAGCTGCTTACTGCTGATTTCAAGAATCCAGGAAGCTATCTCAGGAATCTGTTAGGGCATCTGTGTTAGCATTTTATCCTTCTTTCTGAGCATCTGCATGATCCACTTTAATTCCTAATTCCCACAGAGATCTCCTTGATTGGATATTCTCTATTATCCAGTCATCTAGAACCCATTTACCATTAGCAGTAGCCCGAAGTCTGTAAATATCCAAATGTTCCTCCAAGTCTGTAATTCCTCTCCCATCGTTAAACCAGCAGCTCTCAACTCTGCCAAATTCGCACAGTCGCCCATTCCTTCTCTCCTCAACACTTTTTCTATCAGTAAGACACACGGATGCCAATTTCTAAACATAAGCCAGGAACTCCCATCAGGGAACCAAGCAGGGGCTGTCTCAACTGGGAAAGGATCCGAGAGCTTGGACCACGGACCAGCTCCTTGGGGGACTCCATCACTGGCTGTATGGGCAACTTGTTCAGCTGTGCCATGCACCCCCCTGAATTTCCTGCCTTACTCCACTTGTCCCTGTAGCATTTCCTCCTTGTCAGTGAGCTTTGCTGTGCTTCCCCCTCCCTATTCAATGTCTCTGAAACCATTCAAGGCAAACTTGGCATCTGTCTCAGAATTATTTGATGCCCTTCTGTGACGGACACAGTTTTGACCAAGTCCCAGTAATAAGCTGGCAGTTATCTTCCAAATGGGCATTAGTGAGCAACTGCTTCAGTTAGTTTTCAAGTTCAAAATCCATGAGGTCTTTGGTGGGCATCCCTAATGATTTCTTCCACAAGCTTCAAGTCTGTCTGTGTCCTAGAGGCAGATGGTCCAGGATAGTCTGAATGGCTGGGTCATATAATCTGAATTACTGGGACTCCCTGGGCCATCACCCCCTGTAAATCTCTTAATGCCTGTTTCTTCTCAGGACTCCACTTAAAATAACATTGATTTTTTATGACTTTGTGATAGGGTATAACAGTATTCTTTTAAGAGTAATGAGATTTTGCCAAAACTCAAATAGCCCTGTTAGCTCTGAGCTTCCTGCTCATTAGCAGTGTCTGTGGGAAGGAGTGACTTAGTTCTCACAGTTTGAGGAATATCTCTAGTTGCTTTAGGCATCTCAGATTCTGCTACACTTGACTTTTAGTCAGTGATTATGGTCTTTAACTCTTCTTGACTTTCTTCCTCTGAGGAGGCAATTAGTATGACAGCTTCAATGCAGTCCACCAACGTGTTCTCGTGGTTATTAAGTCCACTAGACTGACACACTGGTTTATGGTAATATGCCAGGAAATTCACATATTGTGGTAATGTAGTAAATTTGCAAGATTTCCATTCCATGGAAATGCAAACTGTTCCTGGCAGGACTCTGAACTTGGAATTGAAAAGAGGCATACCAGACGTGCTTACTGCACGTCCTATGTATTCTTTGCATAGCTGAAGCAGCCAGAGGAACCCACCTTGTTTGGTCCTTGACAGTCTACTGTTTATTTCCAGGAGCCAGCTGTCTTAGGTAGTAGGTAGAAGGATGGTTACGAGTGGGAATCAGAACTCCTACTCTAGCCATTTCATTAATTAGAATGTGATCTGCTGTTGCCCTCTGGAATTCCATATTACTTAGTGTTTACTATGGAGAAGGATTCAGTCAATGCCAAGATTTATCATTTAGCATGGCAAATTAATACTGAAGAATGAGTAATGTAGGAAAGGTGAAGACAGTATGATCCCTGTTTTCAGCTACTGGACCGAACATACAAAGTGCTATACCTTAGTCAGTAAACATGTCCATTCTATATCCACTTAATTATATTGCTTATGTAATATTTTCTAAGAACTCATGCCCCTTAAGAAAACATTCAGTCTTTTTCATCATAAGCCATCTTAAACCAACCAAATATATCCTGCTAAAAAAGCAAACCATAGATAAGGACTTTTCTGGTAGCACACATCATTAGTTTGTTTGCCAGGAGTTTTGTCATTATCTGATTTCCAAGCAGATTTAACTGGTTTCTTTCTTTCCCAGTACATCCCATATAAAAGAGGAAAACAAGTTGCTGTTCTGCTGTGTGCTAGTTAGCTTTCCATTACTATGACAAGGTACCTGAGATAATCAATTTAAGAGGAGGAAAGGTTTACTTTTGGCGAGTAGTTTTGGAAGATTCAGTCTATAATCATTTGGCTGTGTTGTTTTGGGCTTGTGGCTGCTCCACAGTATTTCACGGGAGGAGTGTGTGACAGAAAAGGCCTGTTCATGGTGGCCAGGAAGGAAAGAGTGAGACATTTTGGAGGTATCAAAATCCACTTCAAGGGCATGCCCCCACTGACCTCGTGTCCTTCCTCTAGATCCCACCTCCTGAAGGTTCCACCACCTCTCAGTAGTGACTCACACTGAGGACCAAGCCATCAACATGTGCACCATTGGGGACATTCACGATCCAAACTATAGCCTTCTGCCTAATTATTTCTTTCACAAAGATTGTCGTTGTACTTTTGCTGGTATATTGTTGGAATCTCTTCCTAAGAGTGATATATTTTAGGTAAAGGGCAAATGTATATACAATTTTGTAGGAGAGTACAAAATTACTCTCCAAAATAAAATCTATATTCCACCCATCAAAGTAGTTCCTCTTATATCAAAGCTTCTTCAATGAGATTTTTGCTATTCTGATGGGTGAGAAATGTTATCTCAGAAAATTTGCATTTATTTATTATAAGCTACTCAGACACCATCTTGCTTAAATATTGGAAGAATTTGATAATGCTGATTATTCCTTCCTATCCACATTTCCTTAACTTTTCTCTGGGATATCACTTTTTCAGTTCTCATTCTTCTAATTCTTCTTCTTTTTTAAAAAAAATTTTGGGGGTTGTCAATTGACTCTTATTTTCATTTATTTATATGTGGTGCTGAGAATCTAACCCAGTGCCTCACACTTGCTAGGCAAGCGCTCTACCACTGAGCCATAACCCCAGCCCTTCTAATTCTTCTTGGCTAGTTCCTCTCTCTTCAAACTTTAAAAAATGCAATTCTTTAAAACTCAGTCCTTAGATTTCTACTTTCTATATATTCATTCATTTGGTCATTTTAGCTAACATTGTCATTTTAAATACAATGTGCATATTAATGATCCCAAATATATACCTTCATCTTCTTAATGGGTGCCTGAACATTGAACCTCTCGATATTGCCTCTAACACCAAATGAACACCACAAATTCAGATGTCCCATACTGAACTCTTGGAAACTCCCAAACAAGTCTCTCCTATTTTGGTAAGTGACGAGTCTTCCTGTAGCTCAGGACAAAAATTTCCTTCTCATTCCATCACATCTGATTCCTTTGCAAATCTGGTAACTACCCTTTTGAATATGTCTGGAATCCCGCCACTTCTTAACCCCTTCACGGTAATTCCAGTCTAGCACAGGCCACTGTCGCTTCCCTGCATGAATGCAACCCTGAATAATCTTTGAATTGGTCTCTACATCTCCCCTTTCGTTACTCAATCTTCTACCAAGTCTAGTCTACACAGAACCTGGAATCTAGCTTTTAAAAACAACATCAATGAAGTAAAATTTACATAGAATACAATGTCCTATTTAAATGTATGTTTTAATCATTCTAAAATATCATTGTATTTGTCTACAGCTAATTCCTGATATTATCCCTCAGCCCCACACAATGCTAATCTATGTTTTGTTCTTAGTTTTGCCTTTTCTAGAAATGTTACACAAATATGGTCATATTCTCTGATTCCAGACTTTTGTGTCTGGAAACTGTCACTGGCATGATACATTTGAAGTTTCTCTACCTTGTTGCTTCTACCAGTAGATTAATCCTTTTTATTTCTCAGTAGTAATCTGTTGTATGGATGTACTACTCTTGACTGAGTGATTGATTCACTTGTTGATGGACTTTTGGGTTGCTTTCAGTTTCTGACTATTTTGCATATAACTATCAAAAACATTTGTATAAATTAATATTCTGTGAATGTAAGTTTTTGTTTTGTTTTGGTAAATATCTAAGGATCTAAGATCAAAATTACTTGATCATAAGCTAACTGTATGTTTAGCTATAAAGAAAATGACAAACTATTTACAAAGTGTTTCTAACCATATTGTAATACCACCAAGGCATGAGAGTTAGAAATGTTCCACATTCCATCAACCCTGGCACTGTTGATCCTTTAAATTCCTGGTCTTTGGATGAGGGCATGCGGGTTTTCTTTCTTTCTTTCCTTCTTTCTTTCTTTCTTTCTTTTCTTTTTTTTTTTTAGTTGTCAATGGACATTTATTTTACTTATTTATTTTTATGTGGTGCTGAGAATTGAACCCAGTGCCTCACACATGCTAGGCGAGTGCTTTGCCACTGAGCCACAACCCCAGCCCACATACTGGCTTCTTAATGAGGTTTTTGTTTGTATTTCTTGGTTGACCAATGATTTTGATTATTTATCTGTGTCCTTATTGGGCATTCATATTTTCCTTTTGAAGTTCTGTTCAGGTATTTTGCCATTTTTTGGTTTGTTTATAATTGACTGTGGATTTTTCCTTACATATTTAGAATACAAGTCCTTGTACAAATATATATGTGTGTGTGTGTATGTATGTGTCTGTGTGTGTGTGTGTGTGTGTTTCCTTTACAGCAAAGGAAACCAAGGATTTGTGTATGTGTGATGTGTATGTATCAAATTTTTTCTCCTGGTTTTCAGTTTGGTCTTTTCATTTTCTTAAATATCTCTTTCAAAGGCTAGATGTTTTGTGACTTTTTTCTACTCTTTGAATCCACAATACATCCTACTATTAGAATATATGTTTTCTTTTTAGTCCTAAAACAGTATTATAATTTTTTTCCTTGAAATAATCAATTATATTTTTTTAATTAATTAATTAATTTTTTTATTGTTGGTTGTTCAAAACATTACATAGTTCTTGATATATCATATTTCACACTTTGATTCAAGTGGGTTATGAACTCCCATTTTTACCCCATATACAGATTACAGAATCACATCAGTTACACATCCATTGATTTACATATTGCCATACTAGTGTCTGTTGTGTTCTGCTGCCTTTCCTATCCTCTACTATCCCCCCTCCCCTCCCCTCCCCTCCCCTCTTCTCTCTCTACCCCCTCTACTGTCATTCATTTGTCCCCCTTGTATTATTTTTCCCTTTCCCCTCACTACCTCTTGTATGTACTTTTGTATAAC
>NW_026000037.1:6688419-6696738 GCF_001458135.2 Marmota marmota marmota
ATATATATATATATATATATATATATATATATATATATATATGGTTTTTAAAAGTTTGTAAAGTGTCTTTTTTTTTTCTTCTTTAACTTGGCCTCTCACTGTGGTGGTTTTCCTTTTGTCATTGGGTTTTGCCAATTTGTTTATAAGTACCGTGGTGTGCGTGTGTTAGTATTTATTCTAATTGGAGTTTGAGGTTCTTAAATACCTGAATTTATAGTCTTAATAAAATTTGGGAAGCTTTGGCCATTACTTTCTAAATTACTCTCTTTCTGTGTCCCCATTATCAGTCAAGACTTGGTCTCGTCACATGTGTCACTGAGTCTCTGTCCATGTTTTCCAGTCTCTATGATTTTTTTTTTTGAGAGTTAGTATTGCTACATATTCACAGTCACCTTGCTGTTTCTTTGCAAAGCTAATCTACTAGCAATACTATAATGTTAATTTTAATTCCGTATATTGTACTAGTTAGCTTTTGATGCATATAAAATGATAAAATGCTGTGTTTGAACTTGGACTTTGCTGCCTCCAGAATAATGAGAAACAGATTGCTATGGTTTAAAATTGCCAGAGAAAGCCAAGGCCTGAGAGATTAGTTAAGTGGTCATGAGCAGAAAATTGATAGAAACATAAACATAAAAGAACACATTCTGATGTGGTCTTAGCTGGAATGAGTTAAAGATAGAATTATAAAACAAAAAGAACAGAAGGAAGGTCAGTGGCGTAGACAAAGGGGAATGAAGAGAAGGGAAGAAGGATGGGTTGGGGAAAGAGTAGAATGAATCTGACCTAACCTTCCTGTGTACATATGTGAATAAACCACAGTGAATCTCACATCATCCACATCCACAAGACACCAATTAAAAAACAAAAAAACAAAAAACTGTAAGTAAGTAGCACAAAGATCAGTAGAGAAGAGGGAAGGGAACAGGGGAGGGAGCAGGGAAGGGGCAGGGGAGGTACTGGGG
Organism: Marmota marmota marmota; assembly: GCF_001458135.2. Lineage (NCBI taxonomy): Eukaryota > Metazoa > Chordata > Mammalia > Rodentia > Sciuridae > Marmota > Marmota marmota. Next base: position 6,689,385 of record NW_026000037.1, read on the forward strand.
ACTGAATTAGAGCAAATGATACTCCATGCTTTCATAATTATGTCAAAATGATTTCTGTTGTCATGTATAACTAAAAATGTATATTCTTTGAAGAAAATGGTTCCTGAATATAAAGATTTTTGGAATATTCTCAGCCTGGGCCTGGTTCAGAGAGAAAGCAAAGGCCAACACCAGGCTACCCTTCAATAAGGAAATTGGTGTGAATAGAAGGAAGCCAGCTGCTTTTTAGCAAGACCCCAGGACAATGACTCCGAAGGCATCTGGAGGTCTTTGAGGCTCCCATTCCCATCACAGGCTCAGAGTGCCAGGGACAGGATGGTTTCTAGGGAGCAGCCCAGGGCACCTGGAGACTCAGGGTTTGCCCCCCAGGACCACCTCAAGTCTCTACTCCCCTCCTCTCGGTGCTGTGCTACTTAGTTGCCCATGTTGCTCCGGTGGGCCCAGGAGTGGCTTGGGCTGCTGCACTAGAGAGCAGAAGCTGTCAGCCTAGCAGTGTCCACGGGGTGCGGCCTCTCCAAGTGCACACATTGCAGAAGGTAGTTCCACCTAGATTTCAAAGGATGCTTTCAGAGAGCCTTGAGCCAGTAGAGAAATGCCACAGGAAGGGGTGCCACAGAGTGCTTGTGAGGACAAGTGCCTCTCAGAGCCAGGGGGTTGGGACCGTGGCAGAAAGTCCTCACCAGAGCAATACCTAGAGCTCTGGAGACAGGGCCACCGCAGAGGGTCCTTGCTAGGACAGTGTCTAATTGAGTTGGGAGAGAATGGTTGCCCTTCGGGCTCCGAAACTAGAGCCAGTAGAACGCCACCCACCTGGGAGACACCTGCAGGCATGGAACTCCAACTCCTGGGCACAGCTGTGGACCAGGGCTCCAGGGCCTTGGGGTCCAGACCCCAGTCCCCAGTGCGTCTAGAAGCGGGACATGGGGTCAAGATTATTCTCAAGCCTTAAGATTTAACCTTGTTCCTGTTGGGTTTTGGATTTGGAGGGACCTGTTAGCACCGTTTGCTTTTCTGTATGTCCCTTTGGAATATGAATATTTATATTATGTCTGTCAACATTGTAGGAGTTTTTTTGGTACCAGGGATTGAACTTAGGGGTGCTTAGCCCCTGAGCCACATTCCGAGCCCCCTTTTATTTTCATTTAGAAACAGGGTCTGGCTAATTTGCAGAGACTGGCTTTGAACTTGTGATCCTACTGCCTCAGCCTCCTGAGCTGCTGGGATTGCAGGCGTGCCACCAGCCGCCATCCTATTTTTACAGCACAAAGTTGTCTGGTTTCACAGGCTCACATCTGTGGAGGAATTTGCCTCACAATGAACCATACATAGTCACCCATATCAGATTTACAAATAGTTAGATAAAATTTTGGACTTAGATTTTGAAGTTGATGCTGGAATAAGTGAAGACCTTTGGAAGCTCTTGGGATGCAGTGGATGTATTTTTTGTGTGTAGTGAGACCCTGTCTCTCTATATAAAAAATTAAAAGGGGTTGGGGATGTGGCTCAGTGGCTAAGCACCCCTGGGTTCAATCCCTGGTACCGACCCCCCAAATAAATAGTGGTGACAGAAAAAGAAAGAAGAAATTGCCAACATTTTCACACAACTGCATGTGGGTCAGGATGCCCACTTACCAATATGAATTGGGGGCGGAGAGGATGCTATTGTTCGAATAATGTTTTATAACCAGTGTGCCCTGGAAATAATTTTGAATAAATAAAAATGATTTAATTAATGAAGATCTCTTCCCAGTTTCAGTGCACAATGTATAACAAATGTCATATTGAAGGCCAGGGGATGTTTACAGAAGTTGATGAAAATGCTTTTTTAAACTTACACAGATTTTGAACAGGTAAGTAGTTTCTCTTCCTTAATAGTGCTCTCATGTTTTTAAAGAAGAAAGAACCATAAAGGAAGAATGGCCCTCTTGGGTTGGGCTTGTGATATTGGTCTTGATACCTCAATCTGATGGTGTATTTGCCACACAGATCTGTCACCATTATCAATAAGTGAACAACCAAGGACAGTGAACATGATTAATCATAAGGTTTCTAGTAAATACTGAAACTTAATGCCTTCATCTTGATATAGATATTAAAGTATAAATAAGGTAGAAAATGATGTTCGTTTTGGCTTTTAAAAATGAAGGCCCTCGGATCCAGCTCTTACTGCTGCCTGCTGTGGAGGAACCCCAGGCTACTCTTTCCAAAGACGTATTTGACTCGTTTTTATCAATTTTCAATCCTTTGGCAAAATTACTATTTGTTAAGAAGGGTCATTTTTCTTGTCCTATGAAAATTCTGCTGTTTTTTTCCCTGTTTTCACCAGGTGTTTATAATAATAAAATTGGTTTAGTAAATATCCTATTACACATTATAGAGAAATGGAATCTGTTGGTCATAAAGGCAAATACTTCTGATTATTGGACTTTTAGATAAACACTGTGTGTGTATGTGTTTGAGAGAGAGAGAGAGAGAGAGAGAGAGAGAGAGAGAGAGAGAGAGAGAGAGAGATGGGGATTATATTTAAATTGTTGATGAGTTGGAGCATCTCAGGAGCATCTACAGAAATTTCTACAAGAATTTTATTTCAAAAGATGAGAGAGTTGAATGATAGAAGCCCTTTTACTAATGAAGAATTAGCAGAAACAATGAAAACTGTTGAAGAATATTCTGTACAAAATTTTGTCTTTCACTATGGATAAAATAGAGAGGCTTGATTTCTGTACAAAATTCTATGTAAGGCCCAGTAGTTTTAGTCAAGACTAAAACAAATTATTACTTCTGTTTTAATTTATAATTATTTGTAGAAAGAAAAAGCAAGAATAATGCAGAAAGTGAAAAATCTTTCATGTAGGGGATATAAAATGTTTAAAGTTCTCTTGTGTTTCTTCTGGTTTTGAAAGTACTCCAAAAATAATTTGTATGTTAAAGGTGAGCAATTAATAATGAAAAGTTGATTTCAGAAGAGTGAATGAGGGTGAATGGGCATCATAACCCAGAGGCAGTTGTATGAAAATTTTGGCAGTTTCTTCTTTCTTTCTCCTTAATTATAAAGAATAAACTTTCAAATCTTGAATAGGCACTTAATATTGCTTTCATTCTATCCAGTATGAAAATATGCCTCTTTTATTTAAGTATGCTTTTACAAAAATTTTAAAATCATATTACACCTTTATTCTAGCCCAGACTTACATGGGGACATAAAAATTTGTTGATTGCTTTGGAATACCTAGGTTTTGATGATTTGTTTGTTTGGTTTGGTTTTTGGTTTTATTTTTTATTATTCAATAAGCTCACAATGTGATAAAAAAAAAAACACAGGCTATAATACTTCTAGAAATTCACAGTAGTTTCTATTTTTCAGGGATTCAAAGTTTAAAATGATCATTTCATCTTTTTTATTCTTTTTAAAATTTTTAAAAATTTTTTAAATTTATTTTTATTTCTTACATACTTGACAATAGTGGAATGCATTATAATCATAATTATCCATTCACAGCACAATTTTTCATATTTCTGTATATAAAGTGTGTTCACGCCAAATTATGCCATTATACATGAGCTCTCTTATTTTTTTTTTGCATTACAATTCTTAATACACCTTTATACCACAATTTATCATCTCTCTGTTTGTATATAAGGTATATTAACACCAAATTCACATCTTCATACATGTATGTTGTATAATGATGAGGGTCTCCTTTCACCATCCATGCTATTCCGCTTCTCCCTCCCTTTCCCTCCCACCCCTATTCCCTATTTAGAGATAATCTTTCAGATATGTTTTAAAAATTCACATGTTTGCTTCTTTTGTTTAAACTATATCTTTTTAAGATACCTCAATAATCTTATAGTTTTCAGCTAATATTTTTCTAAGAAATTCCCAGACAGAAATATTAGTATTAACTGTAATTGATATTGGCTACCCAAACACTTGAAGGCAGCCTTGAAAATTACTTCTAAAAATCACCCCCTGTACAAAGATAAGCAATGACAAGGAAATATTTGCACCAAAAAGAGCATCTTAAAATTTATTTTACAAACATATCTCAAACAAATATTAGATGCTATATGAAAGATAATGTACTATAAAATTCGTGGTATATATTAGTTATCCTGTAAATAATAACATTTCTTATATATAGAGAGAGTGCCTTCTATTATTTGTCAAGTACTTTATATGCATTTTCTCATTTAATTCATCCTAACAACATTATAAAGGTATGTTATCGTTTTCTCTATTTTGCAGATGGAAAGAACATTCTCCAAGACTGCAAGCTTCCTCCCCTCCCTTATTTGAATGAACCAGTTTTGGGGAAACTGAGACTCAAAAGAAGTTGTGCGGCTTGCCCAAGCTCACAGAGCTGCTGAATGACAGCTGGGGTGCCAGCCCGGGAAGCCATTCCACAGTGTTCATTCCTGTGCCTCTCACTGCAGAACAGCTTCCCTTCTCCCTTGCTTGTTCTCCCAAAATTTGAATCAGATAGTAATGTCAGTGGTGAGGTATGTAGTTTGCCTGAAATTCATTACTGAGGAGCTTATGCAAAGCCTCTGGTTTGAGTAAAACCACATTATAACACACGTGGGGGACCCACACTTTTCAATAGCCTGTGATGTGGGGAAGGACAATGGAACCACCTCCGGCCTCTCTCTTTTCCCAGATGGAATTGCCCAGTGATCCTATCTTCTTCGGCTCACCCTGTCCTTCACATAGTCACTCCATTTCCTCTGTTTCCCACCACCTCCCAACTCATAGCAGAAGATAAAAAGTTTAGACTGCTTCCACTGGAGGGAAAGGAGAGAAACTCACAGACATTCCTCCTAATCTCAAATTGCTTTGAGAGACGAAGGTGTTTGGCAGGGTTTTTCTCTTCTTGAAAACAGGAAAAACAAATATACAAACTTGTATTCTTTTAATAAAAAGTATTAAGTTTGAAATAATAAAAATATTCATGAACACTTACTTTCTCCTTATAGCCTTAACATATTTTAAAAGTTTGACATGACAGTTCTTAATTTGTATTGCCATTACACATTGTTAACTTGTTCATTCAAACAGGGGAGGGGAAGAAGTTTGCTGTCTTGGAGGATGCTCTTTCCATTTTTGCAAAACCCACATTTAACTTCTAAAACATTAATTACATTTGCAATGAGGCAAAGAGAAAGTATTAGAAGGGCAGTCGAATCTCATGTATTAGGGATCAGCTGGTAGCCTTTGAGAGTGCCGAGTATGCACAATCATGCTATGTTGGACATATCATTTTTCATTAATGCCTTTGAGGCAGTCCCAACAATGCAGAGCAGCTGATTCTGCCTCCTTTCATCTTTGCCTCTTCCCCGCACTCCAATTTACCCCATGCCTCAGGTCATAAAAAAGTATTTTAACTAAAAATTTCATGGGGACAGTTCAATTCCAGTGGTTCTCAATTGAACCTCTTACATTTATACCATCACAATAGCCATATGCCCATAGCTGAGCGAAATTATGGAATTCTAACTAGATACCCAACAACTTGTTCCAGATATGTAACTGTATTCCCAAACAAATCCACCCTAGTGTAATGTGGGGTGACACATGGCTTTACATGTGTAGCTGAGGTATTTGTGAAAACATGCAAATACACATATGAATTAAACTGACTTTGAGATTTATCCCAGCTGGATGCTTCCAATTTGCTAAACTAATTTTTATAATTATTATGTATTTATAATTTAAACATTGGATGTTGAACCTTGCCATCAGTAGTATTTCCTGAAATGGCATGTAGAGATGCCATTTGATCACAGTGTTTTTTTTAAAGGACATTGTTTCTTACTGCCTTTTGCCACTAGATGGAAGAAGCAGGTTAACAAAATGATATTTTTGGTGCTTCATTCAACTCTACCCAGAAACAAACACAGACCTGTGCTTAAAATAAGGACAGTCTCAGCATTCTCTTATTTAGCCATCTTAACAGCAGTATTTATTTTCACGTGAATACTGAATCCAAGAACAGTAATTTTTATAGAGATTATTTCTTTTTATTATTTTGAAGAATTCAAAATTCCAAAAGTAAGCAAGAAACAAAACAAATGGTAGGTGGAAAAAGAGAGGTAAAATTACATCAGGATATTGGTAAATACATTGTGGTCTAAGGAAGTGCAGAGCGATAAAAAAAAAATATCAAGCCACATTCAGTTATTTCTTTGCGCCACAAATGCGTACAGAGTAATTGGCACATTGAAGATCAGGCAAGGTGGAGACACAGGGGATGGGGTACACCCCTGTTAGCAAGGCTTCTCGCGCTGTGAGAGAGCTAAGCAGGAGGCAAGCCCAATGCCCAAGCACTTTCGACTAAGAGAGAAAGGGAAAGAAACTAAGAGAGAAATGGCAGAAACGCTGGTGCAATATTCTGGATGTACAAGGTGGGTGGGGAGGGCGGTTTGAAGTACTGTTTTCACCTGAGAACAGAATAACTTCAGGAAGAAACTGGAATTAAACTGTATGCACGAAGCCAGAGGAGCAGAGAGTGGCATTTTGTCAATAGAGGAAAAATGGACAAAGGCCGAGATGCAGGAACTGCCAATTAAAAAAAAAAAAAAAGTGTTTTGAGAGGAATGAACGGATTTAAACCAAGGCTTGGGGAGACAGGATGGAGGAGCAGAGAAGGGAAGGAAGGGCCTTCAGCTCCTCTGGCCGCACCCACGAAGCTGAGACCTCCGCGAGGTGAGTGGCGAAGCTCCCTGAGACGTGACGCTGAGCCGTCGGGGGTCCCAGAGCTGCAGGGAGAGGGCACGTTGAGCACCAGAAAGGGAACCCTCCCGCCCAGCTCCTGGAGCGAATCGGGAGAACGCGGGCGGCGGGTGAGCCACCGCCCTGGGGACAGGGAAAGGGTGACCCGCGGAGTCGGGGGAAGGCAGAGCCGCGGGGCAAGCCCCCCAGCCCCACGCAGGGCCCAGTCCCAGGTCACCCCTGGGCGGGAAGCGCCCCCGCAGCGCTGCAGCTGTGGACGGAGGCGGGGTGGGATGGGGCCTGGGAGCCCAGAGGAGGCTACCAGCAGTATCCCAGTATTACCAGTATTCCCAGGGTGCGCCCGAACCACAGATGGAACCAGGCACAGAGAGCGCCCTCCCTGGACCAGCCTCGGGACCCCGGGAGAAGAACCCCACAGGGCAGGCGCCTGAGAACTGGAAGACGCCCGCTGCGCCAGGCACCCTGCAGGCAGAGCACCTGCTGTCCAGGGCGGGACCTGCTGTCCAGGGAGGCCACCTGCTGTCCAGGGAGGGCACCTGCTGTCCAGGGAGGCCACCTGCTGTCCAGGGAGGCCACCTGCTGTCCAGGGAGGGCACCTGCTCTCCAGGGTGGACACCTGCT
>NW_026000037.1:6696981-6718914 GCF_001458135.2 Marmota marmota marmota
CATATATATATATATATATATATATATATATATATATATATATATATATATATATATATATATATATATATAAATGTAAAAAGACTATAAGGAATTACATTTAAAAAGCAAATGAGATGGGGGAACTTGGAGGAGCAGAGAAGGGAAGGGCCTGCAGCTCCTCGCGCCGCACCCACGAAGCTGAGACCTCCTCGAGGTGAGTGGCGAAAGCTCCCTGAGACGTGACGCTGAGCCGTCGGGGGTCCCAGAGCTGCAGGGAGAGGGCACGTTGAGCACCAGAAGGGGAACTCCCGCCCAGCTCCCCGAGCGGACCAGAGAACGTGGGCGGCGGGTGAGCCACCGCCCTGGGGACAGGGAAAGGGTGACCCGCGGAGTCGGGGGAAGGCAGAGCCGCGGGGCAAGCCCCCCAGCCCCACGCAGGGCCCAGTCCCCGGCCGCCCCTGGGCGGGAAGCGCCCCCGCAGCGCTGCGCAGCTGTGGACAGAGGCGGGGTGGGGTGCGGACTGGGAGCCCAGGGGAGCCAGCAGCCATCAAAAGTATTCCCAGGGTGCACCCGAACCACAGAGAACCACCGACGGAATCAGGCACCAGAGCGCGCCCTCCTTGGATCAGCCTCGGGACCCTGGGAAAAGAACCCCACTTGGCGGGCGCCCTGAGAGCTGGAAGACGCCCGCTGCGCCAGGCACCCGGCAGTGCACCTGCTGTCCAGGGCGGGACCTGCTGTCCAGGGAGGCCACCTGCTCTCTAGGGCATACACCTGCTGTCCAGGGAGGCCACCTGCTCTCCAGGGTGGACACCTGCTCTCTAGGGCATATACCTGCTGTCCAGAGAGGGCACCTGCACTCCAGAGTGGACACCTGCTGTCCAGGGAGGCCACCTGCTATCCAGGTGGACACCTGCTCTCTAGGGCAGCACCTGTTCTCCAGGGCGGGCACCTGCTGTCCAGGATGGACACCTGTTGTCCAGGGCAACCTGCTCTCCAGGGAGGGCACCTGCACTCCAGGGTGGACACCTGCTATCCAGAGTGGACACCTGCTGTCCAGCGCAGACACCTGCTTTCCAGGGCAGACACCTGCACTCCAGGGAGGGTACCTGCTGTCCAGGGCTGGATCTCTACTCCAGGGAGGACTCCTGTGGTCACACCCATCACGGTGAAGTCGAAGCCTGTGGAGGCTCAGTCCCTAGGCCCTGAAAGTGGGTTTTCCTGATGGGGTTTCAGAGATCCAGAAGCCCAGCAGGCAGGAAGCGCCACACCAATAGGAGGAGTGGATCGAATCTCAAATACCCACCAACAGAGTTCCAAACCCACCCAAGTCCAAACCCAACCACTGGAAGCCCCAGTCTAGAACTCAGCGTCCCCCTCACCCCCAGGATTACTAAACACATGAGCACGCCCCAGTCTACCCACCCACTTCGGGAGGTTGGAAGCTGAGCTACTTCCCAGCTGGCAGCTAGGTGAGGAACACCAGGAGGGCGGCCAAAAATACAGAGCCAAAAATAAAGACCGAAAATCCGTCCCCACCAACAGACTTGACCACCACGCAGAAACAAATCCTCTATCTTTTTATTTTTCCTCTATATTCCTCTAATTCCACTTTCTTACTCTTTTTAAATTTTAATGTTTTTTCAATTTCTCAAACATCATTTTATCAATTGTATTACTCTTCATCTTTTTTTTCATTATGCATGATGTGTGTGTGTGTGCGCACGCTCTGACTGCATGAATAGGTTTGAAATATATAACTTCATACACTTGTAATGAAGCAAGGATTAAAGACAGGCAGTAAGGGTACATAGGTAATCTGGTTGGACTGAGAAAATGGAGGCCAGTTTGAGTTCAGGAAGTTGGAGGTGGCCCCGGGAGATGGGAATGTTAATGTCTCCTGAGCTTTTTGATTACCAAGATTATCTGCCTACACTGCCCCTCCCAGAAGGCTGTTAATGAAGCGCCCCCTAAACAGACAGGGAGCTGCTAATGAATGCCCCTGGGCTGCTGCCTTGGCCCTCTCTCCGCGTTGGCTCTTCCAGCCCACCTGCTTCTCACCTTTTGGCCATCCCACCAGCATCTCCTGGACCTAGTCACCTGTGCAGGAAGGAGAGAGATAAGGAGGAAAGAGGGCAGGAGAACAAAGAAAGTCTAAAATCTGCAAAAAGGGGAGGATACTTCCACTTCTTGGGATACCAGGATACCAGATATGGCCCCCTTCTCCCTCCCAGGAAAAGTCAGTATTGCTACTTTTTAAATAAAACCTGCTTTATGTGCTTGCCTCGGCGCTTCCCTAATGTTCACATTTCAACATTTGAGGAAGCAGAGATTGTCAGTGATAACCGGTGGTATCAGTACCTCTCTCCCGAATGAGTTCATTATTCAGCCTAGATTACACTTACGTGGGGTACAATTATGTGAGGGTTTGAATTGTTCCAGTCTTGCATTTTCTGCTTCAGTCGTACCTACGCTTGTTCTGGAACCTCCTATCTCATCTCTTCTCTCTTTCCCCCAGTAACACCCCAAATTTCCCGTTCCCTCCTCCTCTCTTTTTACTTTACTTTCAGTTATTCCTTCTTTACATCTGACACCAGCTCCCCACCTCCTGCCTCTCCTCTGATCACTTTTTCAAATACTTCAAACTTCTCTTGTCTTCCTACCCTATTTTCTCCTACTTAGGAAATAGTGATTTCACTAAATAATAGAAACAATATATATTATGCAATTCCTGCACCATTCGAATGGTTGTGATCATTAATATAGTGGACAAAATAGTAGAAACTGTTGTTGAATGCCTGACTAGTTCATGGTTGTTTTTTTTTTTTTAATTGTTGGTACTGTTATTAAATGCTGACCCCACCACTCCCATGTAGGTGTCAATTAGTGTTACAGATGTGTAAGTAGACACCGGACATTTATCTTAAAGTTGCACATCTGTTGCTGACATTTTTGCCATTCCTGAATCCCCCATCCAAGAGAGGCTGGAGATTGAGACACTTGAAGATCACAGAATAGAGATCCTCCTGCTAAGAAATGCATCTCAACCAAGCAACAGTGAATCTCACCTCAAACACAATTTAGCCCCACCTGAGCCTTTACATTTTTTCAACTCAAAAAAATGAGAGACCAAAAACTCCAACAAGAACCCAAGAAGGAATAATCAGAGAGTGACCTTAGGTTCCACCCCTTGATATCTGCTCATACATCAAAAACAAAGAGAAGTCCCAAAACAAATAAGACAATTATACACAAAAGGATACACGTAAAAAAGAGGAAGGGGAACCCATATCAATTGATGTGCAAGTCCAAGATCTCTGAAAACATGAGGAAATGGGCAAAAAATTTTCTTCTCAAATTCACAATCCCCCAACAAAGGATCTCATGGATATTGAAGTGGATAAATTAATATAAACCACACAAATGCATGGATATTGAGCAATACTCTATTAAATAAAGAATGGATCAAAGAAGATATGAGAGTAGAAGTCAAGAAATTCTTAGAAGTGAATGAGAATAGAGATACAACATATCAAATTCTCTGGGACAATATGAAAGCAGTTCTATGAGGAAAATTTATAGCTCTGAGTGCCTACATTTAAAAATAAATGATCCCAAATAAATAAGCTTATGCTTTACCTCAAGTCCTTAGAAAAAGAAGAAAAAAGAACGCGATAATTCTTAAACCAGTAGAAGACAGGATATAATTAACATCAGAGCCATAATTAATGAAATTGAGAATAAAAAAATTTGCAGGATCAATGCAGTGAAGAGTTGGTTCTTCAAAAGGATAAGTAAGATTGAAAACCTGTAGCCAAACTGACCAAAAGAAAGAGAAGACACAAATGGATATACTTGAGATTAAAAAGGAGAAGTCACCATAGGTCCTTCCAAAATCCAAAGGATCATCAGAACTATTTTGAAAATTTATACCCCAACAAACTGGGAAATCTAGAAAACATTGACTAATTTTCAGACACATATGACCTGCCCAAATTGAACCAGGGAGATATAGAAAACCTAAGCAGACAAATATCAAGTAATGAAATTGAAAAAAAGCCTTTCAGAAAATAAAAACCAAAAACCAGATGGATTATTCAGCTGAGTTCTACCAGACTTTTAAAGAAAAACTAACACTAGTCTTTCTCAAATTATTTCATGAATTTGAAAGGGAGGTAACATTCCCAAATACATTCTATGAAGCCAGTATCATCCTGATACCAAAACCAGAAAAAGATGCATCAAAGAAAGAAAACTCTATGGGCTGGGGTTGTAGCTTGGTGGAGCACTTTCCTAGCGGATGTGAGGCCCTAGGTTCAATCATCAGCACCACATATAAATAAATAAAATAAAGGTATTGTGTCCATCTACAACTAAAAATATTTTTTTAAAAGAAAGAAAATTCTAAACTAAAATTCTTGATGAACATAGAGCAAAAACTCTTTAATAAAATATCAGGAAATTTGTTCAAAAACACATAAAGATAAAATACAGCATGAGTAAGTGGATTTCATTCCAGAGATGCAAGGTTGGTTCAACATGGGCAAATAAATAAATTTAATTCACCACTTATAAAGAATTAAGGACAAGAATCACATGATCATCTTGATAAATGCAGAAAGACAGCACCCATTCATGTCAAAAATGCTGCAGAAACTAGGGATGGAAGGACCTTACCTCAACATTATAAAGGCTATTTACACTCAAAGCCAATATCATACTGAACAGAGAAAAACTAAAAGCATTTCCTCTAAAATCTGAAATAAGACAAGGCTCTCCACTCTGACACTCCTATTCAGTGTAGTCCTTGAAACATTAGGCAAGAGAAGGAAATCAAAGGGATACAAATAGGAAAATAAGTCAAACTATCTCTGTTTGCAGATAACATGATCCTATATCTAGAAGACCCCCCCCAAAAAAACTCCCCCACAAGACTTCTAGAGCTTATATATAAGTACAGCAAAGTAGCAGAATACATGTTCAACATCCATAAATCAATAGCTTTCCCATATTCCAACAGTGATTTGGCCAAGGAAGAAATCAGGAAAACAACCTATTCACGGTAACCTTAAAAAAACAAAAACAAACAAACAAAAAAACCAAAAAACAAAACTTGGGAATTAATTTAACCAAGGAGGTAAAATAGCTCTACAAAAAAAATTATAGAACCCTGAAAAAAGAAATGTAAGACCTTAGAAGATAGAAAGATCTTCCATGTTCCTGAATTGGCAGAATTAATATTGTCAAAATGTGCCGGTGTACATTGATACAGCAGGAGTGGGAGCTGTTTATTGTAGGACAACAGAGGTATTTATACATTCCACACAGCTTATCTTAATTAGCATAAACTAGATACATCAGTCAACCAATAAGGAATCTCCACACTTAATGGCTCGCTGGAGTTACTTCACAAACCACTCCCTCTGGCAAAATGCCAGGCGCCATCCAGACTTGTTTACAGCCTCTAACAAAAATGGCCATACTACAAAAAGCAGTATGCAGATTCAATGCAATTCCCATTAAAATACCAATGACATTCTTCACAGAATTAGAAGAAAACAATCCTTAAATTAATTGGGAAGACTAAGAGACCCTGAATAGTCAAAGCAATACTGAGCAAGAAAAGCAATGGAGGAAGCATCAAACACCTGATCTGAAATTACACTACAGAGCTGTAGTAACAAAAACAGCATGGTGTTGCATCAAAATAGACATGAAGACCAACAGAACAGAGTAGAGACTCAGAGACAAACCCACATACTTATGATCATCTGAAACTTGACAAAGGTTCCGAAAATATACTCTGGAGAAAAGACAGCCTTTTTAACAAATGGTGCGAGGAAAACTGACTATGTAGAAAAATGAAACTAGATCCCTCTCATCCTGCACCAAAGTCAAATCAAAATGGATCAAAGACTTAGAAATTAGACCAGAAACCTTGCAAGTGGTAGAAGAAAACTGGGTTGCCAGGTGCGGTGGTGCACACCTATAATTCCACCATCTCTGGAGGCTGAGGCAGGAGGATTCTGAGTTCAAAGCCAGCCTCAGCAACTTAGTGAGACCCTGTCTATAAATAAAATATAAAAAAGGGGTTGTGATGTGGCTCAGTGGTTGAGTGCACTTGGGTTCAATCCCCAGTACAATAAAAGAAAAAAAGAAAACGTAGGGTCAACACATCATCATATTGGTGCAGACACTGATTTCCTTAAAATGATCCCAAAAGTGCAAGAAATAAAACCAAGAATCAACAAGTGGGATGTCGTCAAATTAAAAAGTTTCTGTAGAGCAAAAGAAATGATTAAGAGTGTGAAGAGAGAGCCTACAGAATGGAGGAAAATCTTTGCCAGGTACTCCTCTGATAGGGGATGGATATCCAAAATATATAAAGAACTAAAGAAACTTAACACCAAAAATATATAATAATAACTTCATCAAAAAATGGGCAAAATAACTAAACAGAAGCATCTCAAAACAAGAAACACAATGGCAAAATTATATATGAAAAAATATCCCACATCGTTAGCACTCAGAGAAATTCAAATAAAAATTTCACTAAGATTTCATCTCCCTTCAGTTAGAGTGACAGTGATCGAGAATACAAATAATTATAAATGATGGTGAGGTTGAAGGTGGAGGAAGGTACATTCATACATTGTTGTTCATACTGCAGACTGGTACAACCACTCTGGAAATCAGTACAGAGATTCCTCAGAAAACTAGGGATAGAACCAACATATGACTTAGCTTTCCCATTCCTTGTTATTTTCCCCAAAGAACTAAAATTAGCATACTATAGGGACAAAGCCACCTCAATATTTATAGAAGTACAATTCACAATAGCTAAATTATGGAACCAGCCCAGGTGCCCATCAGTAGATGAGTGGATTAAGAAATCGTGGAATATGGAGTTCTACTCAGCCATCAGGAATGGAATTATGGCACTTAGTGGTAAATGGATGGAAATGGAGAATATCATGCTAAGTAAAATAGGCAGACTCAGAAAATCAAGGGTCTAATGTTTTCTTCCATATGTGGAAGCTAGAGTGAAATAAAGGAAAGGAGGAGGAAAGTCAAGAGATCTTGAAGACACAGGGAAGACCACTGGTATAAAAGAAGATGGGAAAGGGGCAGCAATGCAGGATGGATTCTTAAAACATCATGTTATGTGCACATGTAATATACCTTTATGTATAAGTAAAAAGAACTCATCAAATACAAATAAATAGACAAAGAAGTCTAGCAGAGTGGAGGAAGGAGAACGGGTGAGAGGAGGGTGTGATGGTTAACTGAAATTGAATTTTATGCACTTAGAGTGAGTTGGATGAACCTAACTATTATATATAACTATAAGGCACTAATAAAATAAAAAGATGAAAGGACAGTACATTTTAAAAGCAATATAAAAGTTTGGCTGGTCTCCTGAGATCCCAGTGACTTGTGACTGGTGGGGCTGAGGCTTAGGCAGGATGGCAAGATAGAGACCAGGCTCAGCAACTTAGCAAGGCCCTAAGCAACTTAGTGAGACCATGACTCAAATAAAACATAAAAAGGGCTGGGAATGTAGCTCAGTGGTAAAGCGCCTCTGGGTTCAATCCCCAGTAGGGGCGGGGGGAATGTTTGCACAGAGAAGGCCTAGTTATTTTGTATTTTATTTTTATTTTTTTTAATACTTATTTTTTAGCTGTCATGGGACACAATATCTTTATTTTATTTATTTATTTTTATGTGGTGCTGAGGTTCAAACCCAGGGCCTCACACATGCTAGGCGAGTGCTCTACGCTGAGCCATAATCCTAGCCCCTATTTTGTATTTTAAAACAGAAGATAGGTACAGGAAATATCTTCATAAACTAAAGCACCACGAAGAGGAGAAGAAAAGACATGTGGAAAAGCAAGTCTTCAGCTAGGAAATGGAAGGTCACCCAAGGTGAACTAATTGGGAGATGCAAATCCTGAGGTCCTAGCAGTCGTGGCTTATTGTGCAGGTGAGTCTCGAAACTGACGGGCAGGTTCCCTAGGGAATCCTAAATTCTGACTTGCAAAGGCAGCTTCCTGCGGCCTCAGTTCTCCTTCACTGCTCTTTACGTGTCGGAAAGGAGACTGAGGTGGTAAATTGTCATTTAAAACACAGGAACCAATATTTAACCTTTAAGAGGGTACCTCGCACCACCCTCCTTCTTCCAGTCTATTCATATAAACGAGCAGAGCATTCTACTCGAGCTGCAGAAGGCAATGAGCTTGAACCGTGATATTATGAGTGGCTATAAAATTATCCAGCTTTTAAATCCAACCACAGAATTTGATTTTATGACCTGCTGTGGAACTGTAGCTACAGGTTAACTAAAGGTTATGAAGTAGTATTTCCTTTTTATAGTTCTGAGCTCACTGCCTTACATTTCAGCCATCACCGTGTTCTATAGTGGGGCCAGCTTTATAGTGTTATAATGTATACCTCACTGAGGACGTTGTAACTTTTTCTTTTCAAATTCAGATTTGTCTGATCACTATGATATTACATGTATCTAGTTTATCTGTCTTAATTGCTAAGAACATACACTTATGAAAATTTATGTAATTAAAATTTTTTTGTGGTTGTAGATGGACAGCATACCTTTATTTTATTTATTCACTTATTTATTTTTGTGGTGCTGGGGATTGAACCCAGGGCCTTGTGTATGACAGGCAAGCACTCTACCAACCCCGAGCTATATCCCCAGCCCTTTATTTGTTGATTTTTATGTGGTGCTGAGGATCAAACCCAGTGTCTCACACGTGCAAGGCAAGCCTCTGAGGTGTAGGTCCAGTCCCTCATTTTTAAATTATGAAGTTTTTTGAAACTTTATATAATTTAAAGCCTCATTTTCTTACTGTGTTGTATGCCTGCTTGCAAATATGATGTATTTAAAATGCAAAGTTAAATCTTATTTTACATTTTAATGGGTAAAAATGCTTTGCATTAAATCCTTTTTAAATTTGATATGTGTTTGATATTATATAGCAATTACTAGATTACCTAAAACATCTATATGTCTATATACACATATATACTTTCAGATTAAAAATTCAAATTACAAACAACCTCACCTTTTTATTTTTCAAAGCAACTTTGTTTTAATAGCTGTATATGCCTGTTTTTCCGAATTCATAACAATAATGTTAGTGATTTTACTAGGCCTATACAATGATATTAGCCATGTTTGGTTCTCATTAAGATTCATAATTTTATGTTGCTGGCTTTCATGTATAAGTTGATTCCCCTACAAGGAGAATGACACTTGTTTAATTTTAAGATTTTTTTTTCAGTTATCTACAATTAAAATTTTCCAAAAGATTTTTTAGTAGTATTAGATATGAAAAAATCTAACCTCAAATGTATTTATCAGAATGATAAAAATTGGCTATAAAAGGTCCCATACATTTTGGACTCTTTTTAGGGCTGTGTGAATGGAGCCAAGGTAGAGAACAGAGGCAACTATTTGAAAAAAAGCTGAGAAAAAATTTAGAATTCTGTAATTGAAGAAATGATACAGCAAGGAATTTTAGTTATCTAAACTGTATATTTGCATTGATTCTATTGACTCAATGTAAGTGCACAACTTGATAACTTGCAGATACAGGTGGAAACTCTAAAACACAGATCTTTAATTCTGGTATAACTCAGTCTAACTAATGCAACTTGGTTTCCTACTATTATCATTTGATAATCATTGCTGTTTCCTCCATACATTTTTTTTTAAAAAAAGAAACGTCAAAAAAATTTACACAACTAAACAAAATATGTACGTCTATTAAAAGGTCTCTAACGCATCTTTTATCAACTTTTAGAAGTTTGTTTCTTCCAGTTTAGAGAAACTTAACTTTGCTTTTCAGGAGTCATAGCATTTTTGGCCCAATGACACCTATTAGTATGGGTGGAAAAATGCTCCTGTGTGAAAACCTAACTCAACAACCAAACAACAACCAAACAACACTGGGCCGGGGCTCAGTGGCAGAGCACTTGCCTTGCACATGTGAGGCCCTGGGTTGGATCCTCAGCACCACATAAAAATAAATAAAATAAAGGCATGCTGTCCATCTGCAAAAACTTCAAAAAAAATTTCCCCAAACACAAACACAACAACAACAAAACCCCTAAACAAACAAAAAACAAACAAGACTGAAAACCAACTCATCTAATCAAATACTGTGATATGTGTTACTGACTCAAATGAAAATTTCACAAATTTAATAGAAAACAGACATTAAGCAGCTGAGAATTTTGATAAATGTCAAGCTATTCTAGAAAGGAGTTGACATCATAGTTACACTTTGAGTGTTACTGTGCCCCAAATTGTACGTGTTGCTGTATGGCTTTTTGGATTTTGTTTTTGCACATAAACTTTATACATAAGAATAGTTTTATGAAATAGGAATCTCACTTAAACTTTTTTTGTAACAGAGAACATTTGATTTAGAAATATGTGCTACATGTCAACACATACTCATTTTATTCTATCCTATAAAATTCTTGTTGGCATTTGATATTTTTAAACTATGTAACAAAACAACTGAAATTTTTTTTACTAAAATTCACCTTATTTTGACAGTTTGAATTTTTAGCAAGGGTGACAGTTTTTCTGAAATTTGCCAATTGCCAAAAGAATGCCTTTGACCACGCTGGAATATTAGATAGAACATAATCTGTTTATAAAGAAAGGGCAAAATAATTCAGTATAAAACTTGAGAAGTTATCCCAACTTTTTTTCTAAGCAAAAGTAGCTCAGAGGTAGACACAATGTGAAAATGTTTAGGAGCAAAAGAACAATCACACCTCTGAATATAGAGTTCTAAAGTTTTGTATATGTAAATTTCTTTTCTCTTATGATGGGATCATTTTCTAAATGGCTATTCAAACCTATAGCATTCAATACTTATTTATTCTTGACTCTAAATTTTGCTTCTTTCTTTCAGTCACAATCATTTTGGTTAATTTTCTTTACATAATGAAAAAGGAAAATTCAAAAAGGCATGAGTGTATCTAACACTAGGAGATTCAAAAAGTCTTGTTACAGAGAGAGAGAAGCAAGAGTTCCATTGAATTGACTTCAATTCTATTCTTTAAGGTTCTTTCTCTTAATAGACATTGCATAAGAACCATTTGCAATAAAGAGATTTTTGACTTTGAAAATAAAAGCTTCACAATGTGGTTAGGGGAAATTAGGATGAAAAATACCTTTTAACTAAGACTTCAAATTTCTTAGGGTAGTTTTGTTCTTGTACACATGCTCCAAAGTAATTTTTCTAAAATATAAACCTCACCAGTAAGTTCCCTGCTTCAAATCCTCTAGAGTTCCCCATGGTTTCAGCATGAAGTTGGCCTCAAGAATAGTGCCCAGTGCCAGTCCCCTCTCTCAGCAGGCCTGGCTGCCAGGCACCTGTGCTCCATTTACGTCCTGGCTCCTTCAGCTGCCCTGAGGCTCTGGGCTCGGGCTTTGGCTGCTTCCTCCATTTGTGGCTCACAGATTTGCTCTAACTCTCCTGTTCCTGTTTGTCCTGGGGATTCTTTGGTGGTGCACAGCACTCATGTGATTCCCATTCAGAACTAGGGGCTCCTGCTGTGTGCCCACACTTTCACTAAGGCATTTCCACACTTCTATCATACTGCGTCTGCAGTCCTAATTATGAGTCACCATAATGCAAGGGACGTGTCTTATTTTGTAATTTTGATATCTAGCACAGAAAACGTATGGCCAGTGCACACTTACTTTATTAATTGATCAGCATTTGCTAAACATTTAATTTGTACTTACGCAAGAACAAAACTCTAATAGAACTTGGGGAATATGCAGAAGTCAGCAGCTAGTATGGAACATGACTAACATATGCTGAATAACGGATGTCGTTATTTCCAGCTTTTCAAAGTTTGAATTTAAAGTTGGCAAAATAATCATCCACGTTTGGCATATGTATTTAAAAAAATATTTTTAGTTTTAGATGGACATAATACCTTTAAATACCTTTATTTATTTATATTTACAAACCCAGTCCTTCACACGTGCTAGGCAAGCACTCTGTCATTGAGCTACAATCACAGTGCCTATATTTTCCTTCCAGCCCCTCTATTTTCCTTTTTTATGCAGCTCAAGTTTCAGGAGGTGTTTTCTGACTATTCCAACTTATATTTACCTCTACGTGTCTATTAATTTTCTGCATTATCCAATCAGGTTCTACATCATTGCTTTGTTAAACAATTCATCATTGTGCTAATGTGTATTTTTTCTAATTATGAAGATTATATGTTCTTTTAAAAAATTTTATTCTAATTTGTTATATATGAGAGTAGAATGCATTACAATCCATATTACACATACAGAGCACAATTTTTCATATCTCTGGTTGTATGTAAAGTATATTCACACCATTCATGTCTTCTTACACGTATTTTGGGTAATGATGTCCATCTCATTCCACCATTTCTTCCACCTCCATGCCCCCTCCCTCTCCTCCCATCCCTTTGCCCTATCTAGAGTTCGTCTAATCCTCCCATGATTCCCCTCCCAACCCCACTATGAATCAGACTCCTTATATCAGAGAAAACATTCAGCATTTGGTTTTTTGGGATTGGCTAACTTCACTTAGCATTATATTCTCTAACTCCATCCATTTACCTGCAAATGCCATGATTTTATTCTCTTTTATTGCTGAGTAATATTCCATTGTATGTATATATATATATATATATACATATATCACATTTTCTTTATCCATTCATCTACTGAAGGGCATCTAGGTTGACTCCAAAGTTTAGCTATTGTGAATTGTGCTGCTATAAACATTGATGTGGCTGTGTCTCTTTAGTATGCTGTTTTTAAGTCCTTTGGGTATAGACCAAGGAGTGGGATAGCTTTGGCTGGGCTTTGGAATGGTGGTTCCATCCCCAGTTTTCCAAGGAATCTCCATACTGCTTTCCAAATTGGCTGCACCAATTTGCAGTCCCACCAGCAATGTATGAGTGTACCTTTCCCCCCACATCCTTGCCAATACTTAATGTTGTTTGCGTTCTTAATAGCCGCCATTCTGACTGGAGTGAGATGAAATTTTAGAGTAGTTTTGATTTGCATTTCTCTAATTGCTAGAGATGTTGAACACTTATTCATATATTTGTTGATTGAATGTGTATTATCATCTGAGAAGTATTTATTCAGTCCCATGCACCACTTATTGACTGGGTTTTGTTTTGTTTTGTTTTTTGGTGTTTAGCTTTTTGAGTTCTTTATATTCTCTAGAGATTAGTGCTCTATCTGATGTGTGAGGGGTAAAAATTTGTCCCCAAGATGTGGGCTCTCTATTCACCTCACTGATTGTTTCTTTTGCTGAGAAGAAGCTTTTTAGTTTGAATTCACCCCATTTGTTAATTCTTGATTTTAATTATTGCACTATAGGAGTCTTATTAAGGAAGTAGTAGCCTAATCCTACATGATGGAGATTTGGACCTATTTTTCTTCTATTAGATCCTTGATCCACTTTGAGTTGAGTATTATGCATGGTGAGAGATACAGGTTTAATTTCATTTTGTTGTATATGGATTTCCAGTTTTCCCAGCACCATTTGTTGAAGAGGCTATCTTCTCTCCAATGTATGCTTTTTGTGCCTTTGTCTAATATAAGATAATTGTAATTATGTGGGTTTGTCTCTGTGTCCTCTATTATGTACCATTGGTCTACCAGTCTCTTTGGGTGCCAATACCATGCTTATTGTTCTGTGTATAGTTTAAGGTCTGATGATGCCATCTGCTTTACTCTTTCTGCTAAGGATAGCCTGAGCTATCCTGCATCTCTTGTATTTCCACATGAATTTCATGACTGCTTTTTCTATTTCTATGAGGAATGACATTGGGATTTTTATTGTAATTGCATTAAATCTGTATAGTGCTTTTGGAAGTATGGTCATTTTGACAATATTAATTCTGCCTGTCCAAGAACAAGGGAGATCTTTCCATCTTCTAAGATCTTCTTTAATTTCTTTCTTTAGTGTTCTGTAGTTTTAATTGTAGAGGTCTTTCATCTCTTTTTGTTGATTCCCAAGTATTTAATTTTTTTAAAATGTAAAACTACCTTATTGTAAATGGGGTAGTTTTCCTCATTTCCCTTCCAGAGGATTTGTCACTGATATACATTTGATTTATGTATGTTGTATGTAGTATCCTGCTAGTTTGCTGAAATTCATTTACTAGTTCTAGAAGTTTTCTGGTGGAATTTTTTGTGTCTTCTAGGTATGGAATCATATCATCAGCAAATAGTGCTAATTTAAGTTCTTCTTTTCCTGTCTATATCTCTTTAATTTCTTTTGTCTGTCTAATTGCTCTGGCTAGTGTTTCAAGAACTATGTTAAACAGAAGTGGTGAAAGAGGACATCTCTGTCTTGTTCCAGTTTTTAGGGGGAATTCTTTCAATTTTTCTCCATTTAGAATAATGTTGGCCTGGGGCTTAGCATAGATAGCTTTTATGATGTTGACATATGGTCTTGATATCCATAGTTTTTCTAGCATTTTGAACATGAAGGGGTGCTGTATTTTGTTGGATGTTTTTTTTTCTGCATCTATCAGATGATCATATGATTCCTATCTTTAAGTCTATTGATGTGACAAATTACATTTATTGATTTTCTTATTTTGAACCAACCTTTCATCCTTGAGATAAACCCCACTTGATTGTGGTGCACTATCTTTTTGATATGTTTTTGTATTAGACTTGCCAGAGTTTTATTGAGAATTTTTGCATCTATATTCATTATAGATATAGGTCTGAAGTTTTATTTCTTTGATGTGTCTTTGCCTGGTTTTGGAATCAGGGTGATATTGGCCAAATAGAATGAGTTTGGAAGTCCTCCCTCTTTTTCTGTTTCATGAAATAATTTGAGGAATGTTGGCATTAGTTCTCCTTTAAGGTCTTGTAGAACTCAGCTGTGTATCCATCCAGTCCTGGACTTTTCTTGGTTGGTAGGCTTCTGATGGCATCTTCTATTTCACTGCTTGAAACTGATCTGTTTTAATTGTGCATATCATCCTGATTCAATTTGGGTAAATCATATGACTCTAGAAATTTGTTGATTTTTTTTTTCTATTTTCTATTTTATTGGAGTACAAGTTTTCAAAATAATTTCTAATTATCTTCTGTATTTCTGTAATGTCTGTTGTGGTATTTCCTTTTTCATCACATATGTTAGTAATTTGAGTTTTGTTTCTCCTTCTGTTTGTTAGCATGGCTAAGGTTTTGTCAATCTTATTTATTTTTTCAAAGAACCAAGTTTTCGTTTTGTCAATTTTTTCCCCAATTGTTTCTTTTCTTTCAATTTCATTGATTTTAGCTCTGATTTTAATCCCTGTCTTCTACTGCTTTTGGTGTTGATTTGTTCTTCTTTTTCTAGGACTTTGAGATGTGATGTTAGGTCATTTATTTGTTGAATTTTTCTTCTTTGAAGGAATGAACTCCATGCAATGAACTTTCCTCGTAGTACTGCCTTCATAGTGTCCCAGAGATTTTGATATGCTGTATCAGTGTTCTTATTCACCTCTAAGAGTTTTTTAATTTCCTCCTTAATGCCTTTTGCAACCCATTGTTCATTCAGTAGCATATTATTTAGTCTCCAGGTGTTGGAGTAGTTTTTATTTTTTATTTTATCATTGATTTCTAATTTCATTCCATTATGATCTGAGAGAATGCAGGGTAGTAACTCTTTTGTATTTGCTAAGAGTTGCTTTGTGGCACAATATATGGTCTATTTTAGAGAAGGATCCATGTGCTGCTGAGAAGAAAGTGTATTTCCTCGTTGATGAATGAAATATTTTACATATGTCAGTTAAGTCTAACTTATTGATTGTATTATTGAATTCTATAATTTCTTTGTTCAACTTTTGTTTGGAAGATCTATCTAGTGGTGAAAGAGGTGTGTTAAAGTCACCCAAAATTATTGTGTGAGGTCAATTTGACTCTTGAACTTTAGAAAAAATTGTTTGATGAACAAAGATGCTCCACTGTTTGAGGCATATATATATTTATAATTGTTATGGCCTGTTGGTGTATGGTTCCCTTGAGCAGTATGAAATGTCCTTCTCCACCCTTTTTGATTAACTTTAGCTTGAAGTCTACTTTATTTGATATGAGGATGGAAACCCCTGGTTTCTTCCACAGTCCATGTGAGTGGTATGATTTTTCCCAACTTTCACCTTGAGTCTATGGATGTCTTTTCCTATGAGATAAGTCTCCTGGACGCAGCATATTGTTGGGTCTCTTTTTTTATTTTTTGGATCCAATCTGCTAGCCTATGTCTTTTGATTGGTGAGTTTAGGCCATTAACATTCAGGGTTATTATTGAGACATAATTTGTATTCTCAGCCATTTTTGTTATTTAACTTGACTTGGTTTCTTTTTGATTAGTTTTTCCTTTGGTGTAATACCTCCCTCTGCTTATTTTCATTTCCTCTTCATGGAATATTTTGCCAGGGATGTTCTGTAGTGCAGGTTTTCTAGCTGTAAATTTATTTAACTTTTGTTTATAATTGAAGGTTTTTATTTAATCATCAAGTCTAGAGCTTAATTTTGCTGGATACAACATTCTTGGTTGGCATCCGTTTTCTTTCAGAGCTTGATATATGTTGTTCCAGGATCTTCTAGCCTTCAGGGTCTGATTGGAAAAATCTGCACATAACCTAATTGTTTTTCCCCTATATATAATCTGATTCCTTTCTCTTGTGGCTTTTAATATTCTCTCTTTATTCTGTAATTTAAGCATTTTCATTATAATGTGCCTTGGTGTAGATCTGTTTGATTTTGTACATTTGGTGTCCTGTAAGCCTCTTGAATTTGGTTTTCCAGTTTATTCTTAATGTTTCAAAAATTTTCTGATATTATTTCATTGAATAGATTGTTCATTCCTTTGGTTTGGAACTCTATGCCTTCCTCTATCCCAATAATTCTGAAATTTGGTCTCTTTATGCTATCCCATGTTTCTTGAATGTTCTGCTCATGTTTTTTTTAAATCATTTTCACTGTCTGGTCTATATTTTTTTCAAGATTATATATTTTGTCTTCATTGTCTGAGGTCCTGTCTTCCAAGTGGTCTAATCTGTTGGTGATGCTTTCAATTGAGCTTTTAATTTGGTTTATTGTTTCTTTCATTTCAAGGGTTTCTGTTTGGGTTTTTGTTTTATTTTGTTTTTAGAACCTGTATTTGTCTTTGTAACTCTTTGTTGAAGTTATATTTTGCTGCCTGTATTTGCTCTCTTATATCATCCTTTAATTCACAGAACATTTTAATCAAGTACATCCTGAATTCCTTCTGTGTCATTTCATCTGCTGTGCTAGCCATGGATTCTACTATGTGGTATCTTGATTTATTTGGGGCACTTTCCTCCCTTGTCTTTTCATGTTGCTTGTGTGTCTTCCCTTCTAGCACTGTGGATCCAAGGCATTACTGTTTTTACCCTATAGGCTTATAGTGCCCCTGTAGGATTCCAGTATTTCCATTTGAGGGGAAAGACAATGTTAATAGATCACAATATAAAAAATATACAAACTTAAAAATAAATAGCTTCTATTAGGACATTTACAGTTTGGTCAAAATGTACAGAAATGGTGAATTCAATAATTATCTATAATATAATCAGAAGTTTTGTAAAAGGACTTACAGTTTCTGACAGTGGACAAAGAACCAGGGGTGAGGTGTAGGATGATATGCTGAGGAAGCAGAAGGTGAGGACATAGAGCTATTATATCTTAGGAAGTGTGAAAGAGGAATCTAAACAAGGTTAGTAGCAGGAGAAGAGAGAGGAAGTAATTTTGGGTAGACAAGTAAGTGGGAAGACAGTAGAGTACACGAAACAAGCACACATATATATTTAGAAAAATTAAACAATGTTAAAATAGTAAAAATTAGAAGAAAAAGAAAAAAAAAAGAATTTACAGCATGGTTGTAATATACTATTCAGACATCCCAGTCCTCAAAATCCTAATTCATGCAAAGTACTTGGTTTCACATATGTTGGGGATGTGAGTGCAGGAGAATAAAGAGGGAGAAGAAAGAAAAAAAATCTTGAAAGAAGAAACAGGCATTGTTTGGGTTGTAGATCAGTATTTTTCCTGCTTCCCTTCTCATCCAATAGGTGGAGTGATCTGTTGTTAGCTGGTAGCTCCACGCTCAGGATGGTGAAGGTAACCAGGGTGTCACTGTGCAGGGTAAGCGGCTGCTGGGGAGAGGGGGGATTTAGACACTGGGTACCTGTCCGGCTGGAGTTCCAAACTGGGAGTTGCCCCTACTAAAGATGGTGGTGAAGGTGACCCGAGATGGGGGCAGCTGCTTTTAGGGGTGGGGTGTCGGGTTGGGTGGAGAAGTGGCACCCCCTTTCTCCACAGGAAAGTATTAACTGGGCTTCTCCAGAAATCTTCATCATGGCTGATTTTAGGACGGTTGACAAAAGAGTCTCTGCAAAACCATTCAATGTATATAAACTTCCTATTTTTTGTGCCCCCCTGTTTTACTTGGACACTGGCCAGGAAGATACCAGAACTCCAGGTGCTGAACACCCCCTTACTAGTTTTGCACAAATGTATCCAGTATAGTACTCTGAAGAAATGTGCAAACAAGGCCTCTGGCCTTGAACTGGGCTTCACAGAGATGTCTACATTTTTAAGATAAGTTACAACTGGACTCCATGGTAACAGCTGGCAGGGGGAGGAAAGAAAGGGGAGAAGAAGCTCTCCCCTTCTCAGGTGTTGTCCTTGAAGGGTTAACTTGCCCAAAACAGTGAAAGAAAAAGCTGCTTTTGTGTAAACTTCTGCAGACTGTGAACTTCTGAGCCCCTCCCTTTATACACTGGGTATAAAATTCTGAAACTCCCTGAATTTGGGGTTCAGGGGATTGATTGGTTACAGCAAAAGCTGTGCCCTTTGAACCTGGCTGCAGCCAAATAAAACTGTTTCCTGCATCTTCTGTGCCTTGCCTCGTTTGTCCCTACAACAGGGTGATGGCGTTGAACGTGGACAATGTGTTTAGAGATAGCTCTGTGGCATGCTGGGTGTGGTTTTGGCTGTCTTCAGAGCCTGTATGAAGTTCCCAGGTGCAGGCAAGCTACCTGTGCATAGGGGACTATCTCCATTGCTACAAAGTCCAAGATGGTGGCATCCGGGGGAGCCCCATGTTGGAAGATGGGGGTCCTAACAGGAGTGAAGGCCAGAGTTCCTGAGCATGGGTCACTGCTGGGTGTCCCGCATGGGGGGGCGTAGTCCAGGATGCTCAGGTGGGTGGCCGGAAGTTCTGCGTGGGTGCTGATGCAGATGGTCCTGCTGGGGCACACGGTGGTCCTGCGTGGAGAGTAGTTGGGAGAGCTACTATGTCGCTGAGGCCTGGAGCCCTGCAAGGGCACGGTGGCTGTGATTCCTGCGCTGAAGCAGGAACATCTCTGACAGAGAAGCAGTATTCTCACTACTTGTGAAAGGCCAGTGATTCACCCGAGACAGAAATTCAACCAAGAGATTTTATGGGGGGGCTGCCTGAAGGGGGAGAAAGGAGAGGAAGAGAGCAGAGAGCTGAGCTTGCAAGCTTCAGGTCAAGAAGGGTTGCTTGGCGACTTGGCAGGTGCTGATTGGCAGGGTGACTCACAAACCGCGAGCCGACGCTGTGTCCAGCGGGGATTGGTGGAGAAAACTTTTGACTTCGGTGCCCTTCAGAGAAGAGGGGTAGGGGTGAGGGATTACTTGATGTTCTTCTCGAGAGACACGGAAACTTAACTTCAGCGGGGAGAAGCCCAACTGGGGGTGTTGGGCAGAATAAAACCGAAAGGCAGGGCCTCCCACACACGCAACAACTGAGTCCCAGATCACGCAGCGACACAGAATGCTGCCTCCCTCTGGCCCGTCATCTTGGATTCCCCCGGATTATGTGTTCTTTTAGGGCAGGAATTATATCTTCATTTCTTTGAATTTCCTTTGCAGGATGTGTGCACTGCAAAAAGCTGTACATAGTATGACCTCAACAATTATTTATGGGATGAATAAAAACATGTCATTATGCATTCTAATACTGTCACAAAAATCCAGTTCCTCAAAATATTTTTTGTATATATTTTGCAAAGGGCGAAATATTTTGCTGTAACTAATAGAATTCCTTAAAATGTAATGAAGTACTTATTGTCTTGGGGATATCAGTAAAAAATGTTATTCAAGCTTAATTTGATCAAGACCAGGGGCCAAGAAATACCCTCCTTTATTTATACCATGGCATTTGCTCTTCTGTTTCTTTTCGTGAGCTGGGACAGCCTGTGACAGTGTACCAGTGAGGCACTGGGATTCTCATCTTCGAGTCTGAGCTCAGGCTTACCAATGGCAGTGGAGGCTCCTTCCTTTGGTGGTCTCCAGAGGCACCTTTTAATGGACTCTGGGAGTATGAAGATGAGAGATTTGGGGAGCCAGAGCTGAGAGAAGTGAAGAATGCATGCTATGACATATGGCAATACTTTTACAATATTGGCTGCTCCTCCCAGGGTTTCCAATGTGCCATGCTGTTCAATCTGAACATCTGAAATTCAATGACACAGAAGGTGGGGGTCAAAAATCTTGTGACCTGGAATTGAGATTTTGGAGTGAACAGTCTCCATCTGATTAGACATTTAAGTAAATGATTCAAAGGCAGCATTAATTAGCAATTCATGTGAAAATGTTAGTCTAAGTAATCAATATAGATAATTGTTTTATTTCAGGTGCTGAGTGGTATTTGCAAAGCATGCATCATTGACTCTAAATTGACAGTATGCTCTAAGGTTCTAGGAACTATAAATTAAAACTGGACTCATTAAATTTTACCACCGTGTGGTGATACTTTTAAAAAATTAACTATTTTGAAGAAAGATTTATGTCTAGGTAATTTATATTTTTGTAACTTACAGGTTTTATGAACTAATTTAGGGAAGACAAAGTGACCTTTTCATGGATTCGCACTGCATTGGAACACTGTGCCTGTGAGAGATTCAGCATTCTCAAACACACTTGTGTCTTCAACAGAGGCCTCTTGACTTCCAATCCAGAACCTTCTCTTAAATGCTGATATTCTGTTGAAAGACATTTTATTTAAGCTACTAGAATTTAATTGGTAGAAGTTCATTGCTTGGAATCTCTCTTGAAACTGTATATATAACTTCTTTGTCGATATGAAAACCTGAATATATTCTTTCTTTACCCTAAACTTTCACACATCTGAAGTTTGTCCTACATATTTCTAACTTTTCAGTTTTGGCTAATTTATTGTCCAAGTACTGGTTTTGAGATTCTGATGTCATCATTGATCTCATCTTTACTTTTACCTCATTTTTATTATTATTATTATTTTTATCTACAAGTAGTTATCAAATCCTCTTGATTCTTCTTTGCAAGTATCCTTGAACCTGCCCTTCACGTCCACCCTCAGCACGATTGCTTAACAGCCATCTAGCCTGTCATCATTCACTTTCAGGTGGTATACCTGTTGCCAGAGTCTCCTGGATCCTGTCTATCACATCCTCAATAACCTGTGTATTCATCCTAAAACACAACTTTGATAATGTCACCCCCCAGCCCAGAAAATTAGTAGCTTAGTCTTATTTGCAAGATCAAACTCAAAGATTGATATTTAAGTCTTTTAATTGGTTGTTCCCCAACTATGTTCAATCAATGTCCTTCCAGAAATCCCTGCCTCAAACAAATAGCTCTGTTTCTTTTAACTTAAGTGATTCAAACCTCTAGACATACAAGTTTCCTTTTCTTTCTGCTCATCCAAATCTCAATTTTTGACCTAACCATGATGTTACCTCCTTTGTGAAGCTATAAGATAACTCCAGTTCATGGTGATTATCTTTTGAGCTCCTGCAATATGTGTTAGCTGTGCCATTCATTTACAAATTTATTATCTTATACTCTCTGGCATTTATATATAACACCATATATAT
>NW_026000037.1:6718930-6787443 GCF_001458135.2 Marmota marmota marmota
ATATATATATATATATATATATATGTATATTTCTGATTTCTGTCTAAACCCTTAGGTGTTGTGTTATTTCTGTTATTATATTTAAAACTTCTTCAAGGCAGGGACATGTATTTTCTGTCCCCTGATGGATTTATTTTTTTAAACTCTTATTTTTTTTGCAGTGCTGGGGATGAGACCCAGGGCCTTACACACGCTCGGCAAGTGCTCTGACCTTGAGTTCATCCCCAATAGCCCCTTGTGTGGTTCCAGAGTAAAGCTTGCATGGTCTCCTTCTAAGTTTCTTTGTCTAATTTTCTCATTATTTTGCATTTCTCTTTTTTAAATCTAGACAGAATGCCCCCACATTGTACAGGTTTTTAGTGCCACACACCCTGGATCTAACCCTGAGTGGAAGTGCTAGCTAGCAGCTGAGATGTGCTTATTGTAGCACTCCTGTTTTGTTGTATTATTTCTGTTGAGCTATAGATAGAGAGACCATCCCTCCCCTCCCCTACTAAAACCCCAGGATAATTAATTATATTTCTAGATTTGTAAAAAAAAAAAATTATAGAATTGTAGAAAAATCAAGAGCATCTAAGGCAGGAAGAGGTGTGAGATTTCTCAGACCAGCTTCCTTTGGCCCCAAAACCCTGATATTGACACCCTCCCAGTTGGGCTCCGTCACAAAGGCTCTGAGAAGCTGAATGTTTTGTTGTACCACAGCTTTTTTTTTTTTATGGTTGAGATTTATGTTACCACCTGAGAAATCTTTATACTCACTATAATATGTCCTTAGCTGGAAATATCTGGAGACATCTGCATCCTCCTGGTTCTCAGGTGAAGCTCAGCAGCAGAAGGTCCTAGGGTGAGGGTGGAGGAATGGAGCCACCGCAGTGGCCAGGACCTCTGTCTCCGTTGATAGCTTTCTGGCAAGTGCTTGACACGTACGTACTGTTCCATGAGTCCTCCCAGCAATCCTATGAGACGGCTGTGCTAACCTTTGCTGTTTTACAAACGAGGAAGCAGAGGCCCAGAGAAGTCCATTACCTCGTCTACCATCATAGACGTAGATGTGGTAAGTGATGGGGCTGGGACCTCAAGCCAGGTTGTCTGTTTTAGAACAAGAACTAGGCCACCATGAACAGCTCTGGGAGGCAAAAAATCCCTATGAGACAGTAGTAGGAAGTGACAGTAAGAGAAAGATTAGTTTGTATTATCTTTTAAAAACATTGTTTGAAACTCTCTTTTTTATTATATTCCTCAAGTGTGTTAATTGGCTTTAGTCTTGAAAAAATTGTGTAGAGGGAAAATAAATTTTTCATGGTAAAAAAAATTGGAAAACACTATAGACTCTTTTTGTCTCATGGGGAATAACTATGAATATTAGTATATTAATGACTCCAAATCCTTCAGCAGGTATGTTTCTTTATTAACCCAACATATCCCAAGCTAATAACCACAATGGCAGCTACCATGCATTGAGCAGTAATTATGTTCCAGACGTTATTCTAATAACTCCAACATTTGATCCCTATTCCACAGATTAGAAAACTGAGGCATAAGGCCGTTAAGAAAGTTGCCTGAGGTCACACAAGTATGTAGACATAACTAGAATGCAGCTTCTCTGAACCTAGAGACCTCGCTTTAAATTACTATTTTAAACAGACTCCGACACTTAATGCCTGCTCTCTGTAGAATCCCTGTGGAATATGTACTTCCAGAAAATCACTTTGGAAAACAGTTGGAGCAGAATATTTTGTATGGACAATAATAAATGCTTTCACTTTTAATATTTATAAGGTCCTGAGGATGCTATATTGCATTTTTCCCCCTAAAACAGTTTGCAATAATGTAGAATACACAATTTTCACTTTAGAAGGTACTGGATGGACTTCTGTTTTTTTGGAGTATGATTCTTTACAAATGTTTACTTTCTCTAACTTTCTGAATTAAATTTCTTAACACGATGATTGTTTTCATATTCAGTTGTCGAATTGATTTTTTTTTTTTGAACAGCAGGACTAAATAGTGCCTGAGACGGATCTCTGTCCAGAAGTTTCCTTTCAGTGCACACAAAAATTGCTTGCTGCGTTTGCCTAGCTTTTTATACATTGTTTTGAAAAATTGTTAAAATCTCAGACATGCTAATTGGTTTATAAACTATGCATAAGTCCTCTTCATATTTCTTATCAAAATTCAAAGCATTAAAGCAGAGAGACTATTTCCTCTGAAATGCAAAATCGCACTGAAGATTGAGTTCTGGTGTTTTCTGGGGCTGACCCACTTCCTGATTTAGGTTCTGCATGACAGCTGCCTTTCTGTGAAACTAGTCTCACGGATCTCAAAAGGGTAGAGCTTTTAGTGCAATTTGATTCAGTGTTCTTTATGATCTTTATGACCCTAATTCAACTCTGATAGATAAATTACACAACACCCACGATGCACGTGCACACACACACACACACACACACACACCTGCTTCATAGGTTCTGTCTTTGAGTCAGCAAGCAATCATAGAGTAACGTTTCCTAATGAGGCGAATTCTGAGTTCCAAACCCCTTGTTTTAACTTAAGCATTTTAGCCGGTAAAATGGCATTTTAGAGGGTAAAATGCTTAAATACACATCACGTGTTCAGATCTCCCCAGGACATGGCCTGTTTCTATCCAGAGTCCACAGGAGGTTGTTGACTCCTCTGACCATCACCTGGCATTTGATAGACAAATACTATAGATACCTGAGAATATTCTCAGTCAAGAAACATGATTTGCAGATGTACCGCTTAGTTGTAGCTTTAAAGAAAGAAATCATTCTTTAGATAGCTGTTTTGGATACTTAAGTACAATTTCACCATGTTTAAAAAGCACTTTCAAGGCTCAGTGTATTTTCATTGCTGTAAATTCTGCCCGTAGACTTTTTTCTGTGTCAGATAATCATCTAAGGATGTTCTTTACCTCCTCAAATTAACCTCACTGACTCTTCTCTCTCCTCTCTCTATCTCCCTTCCCCCTCTCTCTCTTGTTCCTAAAAATGCTCATTCATTCTGTCCTCTCCTTACAAGGTTTGCTGTGTGATTTTCTAAGATGTCACAAGTTAACAAATTAGTTGCTTAGAATCAATGGAGGCACATTCCTATAATTTTTCTAAAAAATCATATATTATGCATATTTTTGTTCTTTGGTGTTAAAAGGAAATCATTATATGGTAAAGCACTTATAAAATAATAAAAACACACAAAAATACAAATCATCGGTATGTCTATAATATTATTACCCAGATAATTATATTACAGATGTAATAACACTACACAATAATATCTGGGTAATAATATTATAGATGATTTGTATTGGTCGTACAACTTGGTGTCTTCATTGGGCATCTCATATGGCCTGCAGAATTTTTTTTTAGCTTATAGTTTTTTTTTTCCCTACCATTTTGAATTTAAGGGCTCACCTGGAGTGCTGCTGGTAGTGATAGTGCGTGCCTGGTCCTGTGCACATCTGAATATGAGATTTCTAGGATCGTGATGCAACATTTTCCCTAGCACATTATCTCACGATTGTAGAAAATAATGGGTTCTCACAGTCTAAGGCCCAAGTTCTCAGTCAGATAATTTGTTCTCCATTGCATAACTCTCCCGCTGAGGGAAAAGGGCAGTGGCCAAGGGATGGCCGTGCTGTTCTCACTTCATCCCACTAACATTGCTAGATGCTTCGTTAATTTTGATGTGTACACATGAACTTTTGTGCATCTGTCAGGCAGATCGGCTTCTCATTTTTTAATTGAAGTAAAGTGAGAGGTTAAAATCAGCTAACCAGTGAGGCATTTTAAACTAAGTCACGCGGATGAAATGTACGATCTGCTTGGTGCAAAATCAACTGTTTTAGAAAACAACAGCAACAATAACGACAATAATTAACACTAATGTAATGCTTACTCTATGTCAAATACTGTTGTTCTAAGTACTTTCCACATTTCAAATATTTTAACTGCTCAATAATTCATTTTATAGACGAGGAAACATGAATTTGTGTTGAATAACTTGGCAAAGGTCCTCCAGCGCATAGGGGGCAAAACCAAATTTGAATAGAGTCTGGCTTCAGAGCATGTGCTCCTTGTCTTATTTTATCTCATTTATTTTTATAGTCTTGGGTACTTTATTATTGTTGACATATTGGTCAGTGTCACATGTATTCATAAAATATAAAAAGGAATTTGCTTCATAATTTTCTGCCCCTTATTTATATGTGATAAGTGTAAGAAAGAAATGGAGATGGGTTCTTAGAATATATTAGGACCAAGGTTAAGTTTTTATGTTATTGACATAGGAATTTACAATGATTCATTGGGGAATTTCTTTATTTAACTGATTGGTTTCATTTTAAATGTATCCTTCCCCTAAAAATGTTGGTAATTTAGAATCATAAGTGGTATGTGATTATTCTGTGAGTACTGTTTAACCCCACGTCCAAATATGTAGTTCTGTAGCTGTGAAAACATTGATATAATATGTATCATGGAGTTGGTGATCGTCTGGTAACACTTTTTAGGATGGAAATATCTGGGGTTTTTTCCTTATTATTTCTAAGATCCAGTTTAATCACCTTTGGTCATTTTGAAGTATCATTTGTCCAATAGTCTTTGTTAGTTGAATTTTCATCACTGTGATCAAAATGCCCAATTGAGGTAACTCGGAGAAAGAAAGTCTATTTGGGGGTCACAGTTCCAGAGGTTCGGTCCCTGGTGGGCTGACTCTATTGTGCTGGGCTCAACGTGAGGCAGAGCATCCTGGTGGAAGTGTGTGGCTGGGAGCATTCTCTGTTCATGGTAGCCAGGAAGGTGGGGTGTCGGGGGTTGGGGAGAAGGGAGTGCACACATGGTGTCCAAACAGAATAGAGACCTACTTCCTGCAGTCATGCCCACTTGCCTACAGTTACCACAATTAGTCCATTCAAATTATTCATCCATCTGATGGATCAATCCACTAATTAGATTACAGCTCTCATAATCTGATCATTTCATCTCAAAATATTCCTACATTACCGGGAGCTTTCTAAAAATATGTTTTACTTGTTCTTTTTAGATATGCATGACAGTAGAGTGTATTTTGACATATTATACATATATGGAGTACAATTTCCCATTTGGTGGTTGTACGTGGTATGGAGTTATACTGATCAATATTCGTATATAAACATAGGAAAGTTATGTCCTATTCATTCTACTCTCTTTCTTATTCACATCTCCCCTCCCTTCCTTTCATTCCCCTTTGTCTAATCTAATGAACTTCTGTTCTTCCCTCCACTCATCTTATTATGTGTTAGCATTTGTATGTCAGAGAGAACATTTGGCCTTTGATTTGGGGGGATTGGCTTACTTCACTTAACATGGTAGTCTCCAGTTCTTTCCATTTACCAGCAAATGCATTCTTCTTTATGGCTGAGTAATATTCCACTGTGTATATATATCACATTTTCTTTATCCATTCATCTGTTCAAAGGCACCTAGATTGGTTCCATTGCTTAGCTATTGTGAATTGAGCTGCTATTGATGTGGTTGCATCACTATAGTATGCTCATTTTAAGTCCTTTGGGTATAGACTGAGGAGTGGGATAACTGGTCAAATGGTGGTTCCATTCCAAGTTTTATGAGGAGTCTCCATACTGCTTTCCAGAGTGGTTGTACCAGTTTTCAGTCCCACCAGTTAAGTTATAGCTCTTGTAATCTAATCATTTCACCTCCAAATATTCCAACATTAATAGGAGCTTTTGGGGAACGCTTCATATCCAAATCATAACAGTATTATTATTTTAATTTTCAACTGACATGTACTATTTATACTTATTTATGGGGTATACTATTATATTTCATACTCATATACAATGTGTAATGATTAAACCAGAATTAAGAAAATTTCTACCTCCTCAAATATTAGCATTTCTATATACCAGGAACCTTCAAACTCTTTTCAGTTATTTTGAAATATTTAATTAATTGTTGTAGACTATATTTACCCCATTTTGCTATCAAATATCAGAATGACTCCCCAATGTTATCTTAGTACCCATTATCTACTCTCTTTTTATCCCTCTTCTCCCTATCTATCCTCTAGCAACCTCTACTCTACTCTATATGTCTATATGATCAACTATTTTAGTTTCCACAAATGAATGAGAAGAAATATTTGTTTTTCTGTGCCTTATTTCATTTAACATAGTGTCTTCCAGTTGTATCCATGTTGCTTCAAATGACTGGATGCCACCCCTTTTTAAGGCTGAATAATATTCATTGTGTGTACCTACCATAAGTTTTAATCCATTCTTCCATAAATGGGTAATATACAACCTTACTGATTTAATATCTAGCTATTGTAAATACTGCTGCAATGAACATGATGGGGTAGATATCTCTTTCATAGTTATTTTATTTTCTTTTTATGTATTTCCAGTATTAGGATTGCAGGACCATATGGTAGTTGTATTTTAAGTCTTTTTCCATGCTATTTTCCATGTCTAGACCAATGTACATTCCCACCAATAGTGTATAAGGGCTCTCCCTTTTCAGAATTCCTGCCAGCGTTTGCAATTGTCCTTTTTTTAAAAATGTATACTTTTTAGTTGTAGTTGAATGCAATATCTTTATTTTATTTATTTATTTTTATGTGGTGCTGAGGATTGAACCCAGTGCATCACACGTGCTAGGCAAGTGCTCTGCCACTGAGCCACAGCCCCTAGGCCTGTATTGTCTTTTTAGTAAGAATCATTCTAGCTAAAGTGAGATAATGTCATACCATGGTTTTGATTCACATTTCCCTGATGATCTGTAATACTGAGCATTATCTATATTCTTTGTGGGGAATTTGTGCATCTTCTCTTGATTAATGTCTATTTATATCATACCCATTTTAAAGTGAGAATACTTGTTTGTTTTGTTTTTGCTGTTGAATTATTGGAATTCCATATATATATATATATATATATATTCTGGATATTAACCCTTTATCAGATGAATAGTTTTTAAATATTTTTTTCTCTATCTGTAGCTTATCTCTTGACTCTGTTGATTAGTTTCTTCATTGTGCAGAAACTTCTTTGTTTTATATAATTTCATTTATCTACTTTTGTTTATATTGCCGGTACTTATCCCAAGGAAACCAACAAAAAAAACCCCAAGCCCCAAACTTTGCCTAGATCAGTGTCTTAAATTATTTTTCTATGTTTTTTCAAGAAGTTTTAGAGTTTTAGGTCTTAAACTTAGATTTCTGGTGCATTTCGAGATAATTTCTGTATATGGCAAGAGGTAGGAATATAATTTCTTTCTTCTACATGTACCTAGTTTTTCCAGTACCGTTTATTGAAAACACTGCCTTTCCTTCAAGGTACGTTCTTGGTTCCTTCGTAACAAAATGAGTTGGCTATACATGCATGGACTAATTTTTGATTTTCTATTCTGTTTCATTGGTCTGTGTCTATTCTTTATGCTAGTACCATGCTGTTCTGATTATATGGCTTTGTAATTGTATGGAAGTCAGATATTGTGTTTATTTCTAGTTTTGTCCTTTTTGTTCACGATTGCTTTGGGTATTTTTTGGTGTTTTGTAGTTCCATATGAATTTTGTGCTTTTTTTTCTAGTTCTGTGAAGAATATCATTGGTATTTTGATACAGATTGCATTGAATCTGTACATTGTTTTAGGTCATATGGACAACTCTAATAATATTTATTCTTCCAATCAATGAACATGGGATGCCTTTCCCTTTTTTGGTATCCTCATCAATTCTTTCATCAGGGCTTTGCAGAAAGATATAAATTATTGAAATTTAAATTACTGAAAGATATAAATTATTGAAGTTTTAATTTCTTCTGTTAAAAACATTTGTGGAGATCTTTTACTTCTTTGGTTAAATTTATGCCTGTGAATTTTGTTTTTTTATATGGATAATGTGAATGGGATTTCTCACTTGATTTCTTTTCAACTTGTTCATTTTCAGTGTGTAAAAAAGATGTTAATTTTTGTATATTAATTTTGTATCTTGAAATTTTAGTGAATTCATTAATCAGTTCCAGCAGTTCTTTGGTGGAGACTTTTTAAGGTTTTCTATATATAAATCATGTCATCTGTTAGGAAAAAATTTGACTTCCTCTTATCGAATTTGGATGTCCAGTTAGACTTCCAGTACTATGTTGAATAGGAGTGGTATGAGTGGACAAACTCTTGTTGTTTATGATCTTACAACATTTTTAGCTCTTACCCATTTAGCATGACCTTGGTTATACGTTTGTCGTGTACAACCTCTAGGAATGATTGAAATATATTACTGAAAGATATAAATTATTGAAGTTTTAATTTCTTCTGTTAAAAACATTTGTTTTGCAGTCCTAGAGATTAATAAGATAGTCAAGAGTTTATCATTTTGGGTTTATCGTTTTCTTATGTGTTAAGACTTATCTGAGTGTCTAACAGAATATACTTAATTAACTTACCATACTAACTACCAATTTGAAGAATTTATTATTTAGATTGTATATAAAGGTAAGCGTTTTAATGGAAGTGGTTACTGCACTGCCTATATTATGTGGCTGACTTAGTCTTTCTATGGCAAGATCCTGGAAGAAAATGATTATTTTGATATGTTAGAAGTCCAAAGTAGTTCAATTTCAACAGAGCAAACTTGCGTGTAGCTTCTAATTATTAAAATAAATGCCTGTAATAAATAATATAAAATTATTTATGTAAAAAATATACCTTGATGTCTGTATCATTTATTTAAAAACACCTTTTCTGAGAGCCTACTGTACTACAGGCCTATCTGGGGCAGTGGAAGTATAATAATGGAAAAAAGTGGCAAAAAAATGTTCCTCATGAAATTTATTTTTTCTTTTAAGGTTTTTGTATCAATATTTATTTATTTTTCTACTTTTTAATTTTTTGGGGTGCATTATACTTGTACATATTGATGGGATATATCATTATATATTTGTACATGCAAACAATAAATTTATAGACTATAATATGATTGGCTGTAATATTAACTTCATATTACAGATATTATACGATTGACTTCCATTGCACGTCCCACGCCCAGAGCAGAGGCTTAGTAAACAGCTGACGAGCAGACGCATTTCTGAACCCACTTACCACAACGGCATTGTGCCAGGCACTAGAGATGGTGTGAAGAGTGTGACATAGTCCTTTGCCTTATTGTCATTCATTAAATTTTACTAGTAAACTGGAGCGAATCATTAACTAACATGATTTCAAAGTGACGGAACCTAGGGCAGGCAGAAATAGAAGCATGGCAAAAGTCATCACCAGCATGTGATAAACTGGGGCAGAACAATGACTTCATGATTATGACATGAGTCAATCAAGGAGTCTAAAACTGCTACTGTACATGAGGGGTGAAAAGGTTCTCAATTCCAATTAAATTAATCTCAAGGCCATGAGACATCATTTCATTTCTATACTCAAAATCTAGAGCTTATCCTCTAGAATCTGAAATAAATTTTGTATGAACAGTGTTGTTGTTTAATTTTTAAAGAAGGGTAGGAACATGGCATTGCATAAAATTAAAATTAGAGCACTTTTTTCCCTAATCTTTAAGACTTAATACACAGTAATATTCTTCTTGACCACAAATGACTTAGTTTTAAAATTGTCTTTTATCGACTCCTTCTTCTTTCCTTTCCTTTGTCTTTACTTCCGTTTTCTCTCCCTTCTCTCATCTCTCCTTTTTCTACTGACAAAGAATTGTAAAATACTGGGCTTGGAATAGACTTGAAGAGCATCTAGTCCAAACTTTTACTCAGTTCAGAAATCTCTCCTTCCCTCTTATTGGTGGATCACATTATCCAGCTCTTTCTAGAAAAGAAAATCTAATGTTGGAAGTGTGATATCTTTCAAAGAATGCCCTGGTTAGAAAGCGATTTCCTATAGTTAACAGAAATTCACTCTTTTATACTTGCTAGTTGTGAGTCCCAGTTTTGCCTTTTAGATGAACAAAAAACAAGTTCTGTTTCTCGTCTCTGTGGTAACGATGAGGACCAGTCTAGCTCAAAGGAAGGGAGGGAAATGTCCCCTCTAGCCAGGCAGTGCTGGGCCAGTGAGCCAGCTAGCCCCGGGGTATCCTTAATTAATGAGTAGCATGGGAGAACGGATTCTGATGGCAATCAGTAGTCCGGTTGTGTGCAGAAAACAGGAAAACAAGTAAAACGTAAGTATCACGTTCTGTTCTTTTACGCAATGGTTGGTCAGGCGCAGCCACAGGAGGAGATGTAGGAGAGGCTCAGGAAAACCCAGTGTATTATACCCACAGTTGATAGAAACAGGAGGTGCAGCAGGCCACTGCGGGGCCCCATGCAGAAAGCACCACTGTTAGTCAGGAGGCAAAGGGGACAGGAACCAGGGAGAACCCAGGCCTTGGCCTTTATTGGAGTTTCTGCAGGAAAGAGGGCAGATTAAACAGTTTAGGACTTGCTACTTGGAGTCATTTTGACAGGCTCTAAGCTTTAGGGATGGTCCTCAGTTGCCTGGTATCTGGACCTGAAATGTTTCAGACAGGTGTTGCTTCCTGGGATATGCAGAGCAGATAGAAAAGACACAGCTTTGGTTTGGGTACTTCAATATCAAAGGTATGCTCTCAGCAGAATGCTTTGCTATCTTTAGGAACTGCATGTCCCCTGGAAAAAATCCAGAAGCCTTTTTAAAATGTCGGAACATCATAACATACAGGAAATAAAACAAGGCCATCCATATCACTGTATGAGATTTAAAAATTAGGTCAAATAGTGCTAAATTGAGTGCCATTTTTATTTGCTCCTTATTGTAAATAAACTGAGCAATAATAACAGAGCTAAGAAATGTTTTCAAAATTCTGCAATTTAATCTGTGTGCTATGGAATTCAATACTATTAACTTAGTGTTGATTTTTAATTAAAAAAAACCATCATTACTGGGAATCTTAAGTCTTAAGAAATACTTCTGAGATGCTCTTCCATAACTTTATGCATGAGGCACTTTAGTTTCTGACCTTGGGCAAGTAAGCAGTTAATATAGACTTTGGTTGAAATGCACATCTGTTGTATGATAGGACACAATTGGTATGAGTTGGGTAGACGCTAGTATGTCGCTCTCTGTATTTTGTGAGTGAATATGGTAGCCTATGTACAGGGTGGTGAACATTATTAGATGAATCCACAGAGTGGTTCCTGAAAGTGATGTTCTTTTACCTAAATAATTAACTTCCTCTGTTAATAGAGAGCTGAAAAATTAAAGTTTAGATTTATGGACAATATGTAGTTCACCTTTAATAGTAGGTTTTTAAAAGGTTGGAAAAGTGTCTATAATTAATACAGATGGAAAAAAAGGCAGACTCTTTAAGTTCGTAAAGGTACATCTTCTGTCCCCCATCATGTCTCCATCTTCAATCAGTTAAGTAGCCTACAGTGTTCTGAGAATAAACTACTAGCGTATCATGTGTAATATTAGATTAAAATCATAACTATTAGGTGGCATTTTAATTTGAAAATGCCTGAGCTATCAGCATAATATCCATTCTATCATTATGATTCTCTTTTCTTTGGTTAGTCATGGACAGCACCTACTCCGACTGCTCTGTGATGATAAAGCATTTGCAGGAAAATGTGAATCTTTACTAAATTGATTTGACCATTACTTCATGATCACTACATTTTGAATAGCAGTCTAAATGTTTTTAGAAATTTATATACTTATATATTTTATTTTTAGCCTTGATTGTCTTCTCCAAAGGGTATGGAACAGAAAACAAAATAAGAGATTTCAAGAACTTGAAAGAGCTTGAGTAATGCTTTTTAAAAAAAATCTTTAATGAACATTTGGTTTGGATGTCTTATATGGGTGAGTCCTTAGGAAGAAATATTGCATTACACGTGCTCTTGCATGTTGGACTTAATAATAATAGCTGCTTTTGGAATAGGGTTTCTATCTCAGCTTTCTGAAAGGAACTGTAGAGAATGGTATGTGCTTGGTTGGGAAATCTTATATAAAGTGAATACACTTTGAACAAAGCAGAGGCAGAATTTTGTTTTTAAGTGTTTAAAAATGATTGAAAAGCACAGAAAACAACACCTACCTCTTAAACATTTTCCTAGACTTGACATGAAAAAAGAAATTGCCATTGATGTACCTGAAGCTTGGCCTCTTTATTCCTTTCTCTTCTCTCCCTTCTTTCCTCTGCTCATTTTTCCACTCTCATATCCTAAAGTTGGTCCATATAATTTCTATAGTATTTTCATGGTTTTTGGCATATCTATTAAAAACTGTTATTTTTATATTTTAAAAGTTTATGAAATTGTATTTTCTTCTTAATAAACTGAAAAGAGGCACTAATCAAGATGCTTTTGTAGCAGAATCTAAAGCAAATATAGCAGTTATATATAACAATATAATGTAATCGAAATTATATGAATGTCTTCTATCTCCCCACCCTGAAAATACCTTACGGCACTGTACTCTCCCTTCTTGGAGTGATGTGAGATTGTCCCTGAAGAGATCTTACTGGATTTCACTCACCCTTGCTGGAATGTTGTGAGATGACAGAGGAGAATGATGCAGACACCCTGAAGAGCCTGCTAGGCTATGACAGGAAGGTGACTTGAACACTAGCACTGTGCTACTGAAAAGAGTCCATCTAGTAACCAGATGGCTACTAAGTGACTAAAACAGCATAGATATACAACATGAAGTGATGACTCACATCTCAGTTGGAAGGGAAAGAGAAGATGCATGACTTCATGTTACTCCAAAGACAGTACAATTTAAAACTTATAAATTGTTTATTTCTGGAATTTTCTATTTAATTTTTTTTCACTTTTCTGTTAACTGTGAGTAATCACATATAACTGCAAACCCAGAAACAAAACCACAGTTGCTCCTCAGCTTGCGCTTGAAGCAGCAGGAGTATTGCTTCTCAGCAAGATGGGTGGCAGAGGAAGTGTCCCGAAATTCAACATCGGACAGTAAAATAGTCATAGAGATACACAAATTCAGAAGCTTTGAGAATAAAACAAGAAACAATACATTAGGGATGAGCCAGCAAAGCTGGCAGGGTGCCGTCAGTGCTGCCAACCCACTGTAGAGTAACACAGGCAGAAAGAGAGAAAAGCACGGTGAGTCAGTTTGGCCCAGAAGAACCCGTGGAACAGAGAGGGAGCTGATCTTTACAGACTCAGAGAGGATGGGGAAGTTGATGATTGAAAAATGATCAGCATCTCTCAACCAGCAAGCAAAGAGTCATGGTGGGAACAATGGGCAGGTGGCCCCATGGCCACCTTCATAGGCAGGAAATAGGGATCTCACAAACGAGATTGCCAACCTGTCCTAGGACTTGCCTGTCATGGGGCCCAGAGTGTGTCTGCACCTGCATGACTGATGTAGGTGGAGATTTGCCCAGGGCAATCCACAGTGGGGAGACTGAGGGGAGAAAGTTCCCGTACCTTTGTTGCTAGTAGCCCATTCAAGGAGATGGGAAAAGACCAGGAAGTGGTCAGACAGGAACATCTACACTCCAGGTCTGACCCCGGAAATCCACATCCATGGCAGTAGAATCTGGGAGACCCTTGGAGGGTTAGATCCCCCACTCTAAGAGTGGAATCTGGGGGAGGTCCTTGATATCCATGTATCAAGCTGGGATGTTGCTCAGCAACAGGAAGTTACAAAGGATAGCGAGAACTCAACTCCAGCTGCTGGAACTTCCCATTTAGAACTCTGCCTCAGCCCCCTCTGGGAGAGCATCAGCATAGTCTATCCAGACCAGACTCCGTCTGCGGGTACTCTGTACACTGGGAGAAGGGAAGCTGAGAGCTGCTGTAACCTGCTGTGTTTCCAGGCTAGTAGCTTGGAACTAAATGACTGCAACTTGGTGAAAACTACCAGAAAAAAATTGTTTTTAACAACACAGAGCCCTTGATCCCAGGGGTACATAGTCCAAAAAGAAATGCAAAGAATGGTACAACAGCATAAACCTCAGCAGAAACAAGCCCTTCATTTTAAATTAATAATAGTTTTCCTGTTTTATATTCTACCTCATTTTATTTTTTACAGGGTAGAGAGTGTGTTCTCTCTACACTGATAGATTTGAGAATAAATAAATAAATAAATAAATAAATAAATATAGTTCCCCACATAATAAGTGAATGAATATTTGTGTGAATATATATATATGAATAAATATTCATTCATAAATATTTATGTTCTTTCATTCATTATGTATATATATTTTGAATATATTCATATTATTATGTGGATAATATTATTATTATGTGTATTTATCTTGGTTTGAATTTTTTAAAATTTTGTTTTAGTTGTAGTTGGACACAATACTTTCATTTTTATGTGGTTCTGAGGATCAAACCAAGCGCCCCGCACATGCTAGGCGAGTGCTCTACCGCTGAGCCCAAACCCCAGCCCCTTGGTTTGATTTTTTATTTGTTTTTTCATACCTTGTGTTTTGTTCCTTTTATTACTCCTTAACTTTCTTCCCCTTCAATAACCAAAATTTCTTGTTCCTTCTTTCTCTGTTTTAATTACTTTTAGTCATTTTTACTCTCCCTTCCTTAGAGCTATCACCTGTTACCTCTCCCCTGCTTTCCTTCTGTTCACTTTTTAAGTATTTCAAACTTTATCTTGCCTTCCTACCTCATTTTATCTTTAAGTGTAAATTCACTGTTATAATAATTTAGTTTATATAATTTTTATCCCCCATCATTCATGTTGTCATTATTAATACATTGGATGGTGTAGTTGACACCTGTTGTTTAATGTTACATTTGTACATGGCTGTTTGTTGTTGGTTCTAATATTAAATACTGACCCCCAACATTCTGTTTTATGTGGCAATGAGTATTATAGATGTCATAGTAGGCAGAAGACATTTATTTTAAGACTAGAAACTTGTTGCTACCATGATGACTATTTCTTTCTCCCCCTTTTTCCAAGAGGGGCTGGGAAGTGATTGGGACACTACAAGTTCAAAGGACAGAGATCCTGCTGCTGAATTACCCATAAAACTCTGCCAAGTGACAGCAAACCCCACTACAGGCATGAATCAGCCACATTCAAATTCTACTACTTCAACACATAGAACAGAAAAAATCCACAAAGCAGTGACCAGGCCCCAAGTAGAAACAGCTGGAGTGGAACCTCAATTCCCATTCCTGGACATCTACTCATACATCAAAAACAGAGAGAAGTCCTAAGAACACAAAAGATAACCACATACTGAAGGA
Source organism: Marmota marmota marmota (assembly GCF_001458135.2). NCBI lineage: Eukaryota > Metazoa > Chordata > Mammalia > Rodentia > Sciuridae > Marmota > Marmota marmota. The sequence continues at coordinate 6,734,175 of NW_026000037.1, forward strand.
CACATGTGTCAAAGGGGAAGAGGAATCCATCTCAATAAATCCACAAATATAATACCTCTGAAAACATGAGAAAAAAGGCAAACAAGTTTCCCCCCCAAATTTACAATCCCTCTACAAAGATAGATTTGAGATAAATAAATAAATAAATAAATAAATTGTTTCCAGGCTAGTAGCTTGGAACTAAATGACTGCAACTTGGTGAAAAATACCAGAAAAAAATGGATATGGAAGTGGATAATAAAATTCCAAAGAAAGACCATAAAAATGATATTACAGTGTTCAATGAACTAAAAGAAGTTGTAAGGAATGAATTAAGATAGCAAATACAGTAGGTAAAAGACCATCTTAATAAAGAAATAGAGATACTGTAAAGAAGTCCATCAGAACTCATGGAAATGAAACAAGCAATGAACCAAATTGAAAATCCAATTGAAAGTTTCACTAGCAGAGTAGATTACATAGGAAATAGAACTTCAGGCCTTGAAGACAGAGCTTTAGGCCTTGAAGACAGGGTATGTGAACTTAACACTCAGTATGCAATAAATGTGGGGAGAAGAACCCATGATCAGAATACACAAGAACTCTGGGACAATGTCCAGAGACTGAATTAGAGAGTTATCAGAATAAATAAGAACATGGAGATATAGGCTAATGTTGTTAAGAAACTTTTCAGCGAAATAATAGCAGAAAAGTGTCCTACATATGAGATGGACATTCACATATGTATGCATATAGAATCCCAAAGGCACAATATTAGAAAAGAGCTTTTCCAAGACACATCATGATCAAAATGCCTAATATAGAATATAGGGAAAGAATATAAAAATCTGCAAGATAAAAATTTCAGGTCACATTTAGAAGTAAAACAATAAGGCTCACTCTGACTTCTCAACTTAGACACTAAAACCAAAGAAAACATTCAAAAGCCAATATTGCTATATCCAGAAAAACTATATTTTAGAATTAAAGGAAAATAAAAACTTTCCATGATGAGAACAACTGACAGAATTTATGACCACTAAGCCAGCGCTACAAAAAATAAGTAAAGATAAACTACACAGTTGAATGCAAAAACAAACTCAAAGTTCCCAAGTGAATGAAGATCTCTAGAGGAGCAACTAACTAAATTAAATGTAGGAAACAAACCAAAATGTCAGGAAAAACAAAAATCTACCTATAATAATACTAAATGTAATTTCTCAACTTCCCAATTAAATGACATAGATTGGCAGAATGGATTAAAATGATATATGCTATTCAACTATATGCTGTTTGAAAAAGATTCCCCCATTAGCAAAAACATCCACACAAAGAAGGTAAAAATGGAAGAAAATATCCATGTACATGGAGTCCATTAACAAGCAGGAGTAGCTATTCTCATATTTGAAAAAAGCAAATTTCATGCAAAAATTAGTTGGAAGAGGCAAAGAAGTCCACTACATATGGGAAAGGGAATGATTCAACAAAAATGCATAACAATAGTAAATTTGTTTTTTGTGTGTGTGGTGCTGGGATTGAACCCAGGGCCTTGTGCATGCAAGGCAAGCACTCTACTAACTGAGCTCTATCCCCAGCCTAACAATAGTAAATTTTTATGCCACAAAAGTTGGTGTACCAATCACGTTTAAAACAACAACAACTTCTTGACATTAAATCCCAGAGAGACCTCAATTAAAATAATTCAGGGAAATTTTAACACACACCCCTTTCACAAATGGACAGGTTATCCAAACATGAAATCAATTTATATAATATTATAAATCAATGGACATAACAGATATCTACATAATAGTTTATTAAAAAAAGTTGAATTTATTTTCTTTTTAGCTGCTCATGTAAATTTTTCAAAATAGACCATATTCTAGGTCACAATATAATTCTTAGCAAATAGAAGAAAAACTTGATATAATCCTGTGCATCAGATCATAATGAAATGATATTAAACATCAACAGCAAGAAAAACTATAGAAAGCACATGGAGATTGAAGAATGCACTTTTAAATATGAAATAGATGATAGAAGAAATGGGAGAAGAAATCAAGACATGCTTAGAAACAAATGAGAACAGAGACACAATGTATAAAACTGTCAGTTCTAAGAAAAGTTTATATCAGTGAGTACTTACATAAAACAAAAACAAATAAATAATCTAATGCTACCCCTCAAGTCTCTAGAAAAGGAATAACAAACCAATTACAAAATCAGTAGAAGACAGTAAATAATTAACATCAGAGCCAAAATTAATGAAATCAAGAATAAAAAGCAACATAAAGGAACAATGCAACAGGGAATTGGTTCTTCAAAAAGGTAAGCAATATTGATAAGCCCTTAGCCAAACCAACCAAAGGAAAGAGAGAGAGAAATCCAAATCAATAAAAATAGTGATAAAAATGAGATATCACCATAGACATTTTGAAATCCAGAGAATCATGAAAAACTATTTTGAAAATTTGTACTCCAATAAATTAAAAAATCTAGAGGACACTGACAAATTTCTAGACACATATGACCTATTCAAATTGAGTCAGCAAGATAAAGGAAATCTAAACAGACTAATATCAAGCAATAACATTGAAGCAGCAACTGAAAGCCTTTCAACAAAGAAAACCTCATGACCAGATGGATTCTCAGCCAAGTTCTGCCAGATCTTTAAAGAATAACCAATGCTAGTCTTCCTCAAATTATTCCATGAATAAGAATGAGAGAGAAAACTCCCAGATACATTTTGTGAAGGCAGTACAACACTAATACTAAAACCAGATGAAGACACATCGTGGAAAGAAATCTACAGCTCAGTGTCCATGATGCACATAGATGCAAAAAAAAAAAAAAAGAATCCTTACTAAAATATTAGCAAAGTGCATTCAAAAAGCACATCAAGAAGATAATATACAATGATCAAATGTACTTTATTCCAGGGAGGCAAGGTTGGTTGAACATTTGGAAATCAATGACTATAATTCACCCTTTATAAAGAATGAAGAACAAGAATCGTATGACCATCACAATAGATGGAGAAAAGGCCTTTAATAAAGTCCAGCATCCATTCATGTTAAAAACATTGGAGAAGCTATGGATGGAGGACCTTACCACACATTACAGAGGCTATATATGACAAACCCAAAGCCAATACCATACCAAACATAGAAGAATTGAAAGAATTTCCTTTAAAATCAAGAACAAGAATGTCCACTCTTACCACTTCTATTCAACAGAGTTCTTGAAAGTCTAGTTAAAGCAATCAGGCAAGATAAGGAAATTAAAGGGATGAAAATAGGAAAAGAGGGAGTCAAATTATCTCTGTTTGTTGGTGATATGGTCCTATATTTAGACGATGCAAAAAACTGCACCTGAATACTTCTGAAGCTGATAAACAAATTCAGCTAAGTATCAGGATATAAGATCAACATTCATAAATCAGTAGCTTTTCTATACTTCGATAATGAATCTAATGAGAATGAAATCAGGAAAACTATTCCAGTAACAATAACCTCAAAGAAATTTTTGGGAATAAATCTACCCAAGGAGGTAAAAGATCTCTACAATGAAAACTATAGAACATTGAAGAAATAAATCACAGAAAACCTTAAAAGATCTCCCATGCTCTTGGATTGGTACAATTAATGTTGTCAAAATGGTCACATTACTAAAAGTGTTATACAGATTCAGTGAAATCAAAATTCCAATAACATTCTTCACAGAACTAGAAAAGAACAGTCCTAAAATTCATTTGGAACAATAAGAAACACAAAACAGCGAATGTAGTAGTGAGCAAGAAAAGCATCACTAGAGACACTACAACACCTGATCTCACAGTATACTACAGAGCTACAGCACAAAAACAGGATGGTATTGGCTCAAAATAGATATGAAGACCAGTGGAACAGAACAGAAGACAGAAACAACCCACAATGATACAGTCACCTAATACTCAACAAAGGTGCCAAATGCATACTTTGGAGAAAAGATAGATTTTTTTAACAAAAAGTGCTGGAAAACTGGATATCCATATGTAGTGAAATGAAACTAGATCTTTGTGTTTCATTCAGCATGAAAATCAATTCCAAGTTGACCAAAGACCTAGGAATGAAACCAGAAACTTTTCAACTCCTAGGAAAAAACAAAACAAAAAACATAGGATCTTGGGGCTGGGGATGTGGCTCAAGTGGTAGCGCCCTCACCTGGCATGCGTGCGGCCCAGGTTCGATCCTCAGCACCACATACAAACAAAGACGTTGTGTCCGCCGAAAACTAAAAAATAAATATTACAATTCTCTCTCTCTCTCTCTCTAAAAACAAAAACCAAAAAAACATAGGATCAACATTCCAACATAATGGTATAGGCACTACTTTCCTTAACAAGACCCCAGAAGTTCAAAAAATAAAACCAAGAATCAATAAGTGAGATGGCATCAAATTAAGTAAAGGAAATGATTTACTTTACTCTCTTCACAGTAAAGGAAATGATTAAGAGTAAGAAGAGAGATCCTACCAAATGGGAGAATATCTTTGGAAACTACTTCTCTGATAGGGGATTCATATCCAGAATATACAAAGAATTAAAATTTTAACACCAAAAAACCCCCAAAACAATAACAACAACAACAAAAAACAAACCCCCAAATAATCAATGGACAAAATAAGTATACAGACACTTCTTAAAAGAAGAATAAAATTATGGCATTTGCTGGTATATGGATGGAACTAGAAAATATTAGGCTAAGTGAAAACAGCAAGACTCAGCAAATCAAGGGTCTGATGTTTCCTCTCCTCTACAGAAGCCAGATGAACCTAAGGAAAACACATGGGGAGGGATCCCATGAAAAAGGGGGAGAAGAGTGGAGCAGAGAGAGGGGGTTGAGGGGAGGCAGAAGGTACAGGAAAGAAGCATGAAATCAACAGAATGAAGATGTGTACCTATATGAATAGAACCACACGTTATTTCACTTTTATGTATATCTGTGAAGCACCAATTAAACAAACAGAAAGAAGACCAGTGGAGTGGAGGAAGGGAACAGGAAGAGCAGAGTCGGGGAAGAGAAAGCACGCGGGAATGACATGGAGCAGATTACAATCCATGCATGTGTGATCATGTCAAAATGAACCCCACTATTACGCAGAACTATAACGTGCCAATAAAAACAGGTTTCAAAAATTGTGTTTTAAATGTGCCTGGTTTACAGCAGCCCCGGGGGTGGGGGGTTGTGCCTGAATGTGGCATTCCTTGCCTCAGTGTGTTCCCACACACACACCTGCTTTCAAGAGCTTCAGTTTTCTCTTCTGGCTTTCTTGTCTTTATTTCTGTGTATAATACACTTCTGACCTCTCCTAATCTGTCAGTTAAGTCTTACCCTTTAACTTCCTGTTGGTCTTGTTGACTGTTCAGTTCTCCTTTTCCCCAAGCCCCCCATCCCGTCAGAAGGATGACCTCCCAGAGTCTGGTGAGGTTTTACACATTTATGCTATGATGTTTAAATACTGTTCACTACAGAGACGAATACTGCAGCCCAGAACTTTGTTGTTGTTGTTTTTCTCAATGTTTCTCTGAACGTTTAAATGCCTTATTGTTCCATTTGTTTAGTTTTATGTTTTTTCACAGGCACTTTTTTCTAAATGTTCCCACGGATACGCCATAAACGTACTAGTAACTTTCACAGATGCTGCAGCCCCGTTCAGCTATTCCACTGGTTTTACTCCTCCCCATCCCTCTCCGTGCTCTTGTTCTGCTGTGGACCGGCTGCTGTCCATCTGCATTGCTTGCTGCCCTGTGGTCACCTGGAGCTTCTGTTCAGTGCTTACTGTGCCGGGTCTCTGCTTCTTGGAGAGCTCTTTCTTGATTCACTTCCAGGCTTTTCATAGCTTCTTAGCATTGGGTGTGTTTATGGATTATTCTATGTCTGAAGATGTCAACTAAAGGGCAGTCATCTTCCCTCAGAATTTTTTTCTAAACTTACATAAACTTTAATACTATAGAGTGTATGATTTAGGGACGTGTGCATTGGTGTTTAAGAAAAACAAAGGCATGATCAATAGGGATTCAAGATGAGCCTCTAAAATGTTCCATTTTATTTTTTAATTGTGAGACAAAGTACATGAATATGGTTTAAACTGTTGAGATGTGTTTCATGTCCACTTTATTAAATCTCAACATGACAATATAAAAGTTTCAGTGATGGGTAGTTCCCATATGTAATTTATTCTAACGTTGGATGTGGCTACCTTATTTCTTCACATTAAGTTTATATTCAGCACTTATTCTTTATTTGGATTAGGAAACCAAATCCCTCTTGCACAGGACAGCCTTCCCTCAAAACTCTAAGGACATGCTCCATAATCTTCTAGTGTCCATTATTATTGATGAGACATTCAATTCTACTTTAATTCTTGTCTTTGTTGTTAAGTAGTGTTTTTTTTTTTCTTTCTTTCTGAAACTTCTACCATCTCTCTCTATCTCTAGTGTATTGAATTTTGGATACTTTGAACTGATGCAGTTCTCCTTCACTCACAATACTGGGTACTTCGTAGTTCTTTAGTTTGGAGATTCATGTCTTTTGACTCTGGAAAAATTTTTGTCCACTAGTTTTTCATTCACTTTCTCTTGCTGTTTTAATTTTTTTTTCCAGAACTCTTTGATAGTCAGATGTTAGACTCTGTGAATTGGTTCTTTCTCTCCTCTGTTTTTAATTTACACCTTCATTTTCCATCTCTTCATCACAGTATTACTTTCCATGATATTTTCTACACTTCATTTTCCAATTTTTATGTTTAAATTTTTAATTTGGCAATAAAAATTTAATTTCCAAGATCTATCATCTGTTCTATGAATATACAGTTTAAAAATTAACAACTAGTAATTTTTTTTCATGTAGGCAGCACCTTTTTCATCTTTTAGAACATATGAACACTATTAATAAATTTTAAGTTTTCATCTTCTATTGCTCCATTTCCTCTGGGTCCAATTTTTATGTTTTCCAATTTCCTGTCATTCATGTTATGGGCTTTCTAAAATTCGAGATGGTTCCTACCTATCTGTATTGATATTGGAAGCTCAGAGTGCATAGGTTTTGCTTTTATTAGCAAAATGCTGCTATAAGCATTTTCTCTGGGCTGTTCTAGTTTTTTCTTAGAAGAATCCCTCAGCCCGCTTCCTGGGAGGTTTCCTTCCAGGACTAAGAGCAGGACCCTGAATGGGCTGGCGGTCCTATCACTCAGAGTGTTGACTTATTTAATCCACCATATTGTACCTACTTAAGAAAATCTTCACACCCGCTTTGCTTAGTGTCACCAAGAAGAGGCTTTCAGGTCTAATTCTTTAAATAGCAAATCTTTCTCCAGGTGAGAGGATAGATACCTCTGAGTTCTTGGGATTCTAAGAGAGCTATGGGTCTAGCCATTATTCTTTCAGCTAAGTCCCTGAGGTCAGCACCGAGCTATACTCATGTCCTTCAAAGTTTCTGCTGTCTTCTCAAGGCCTGAGCCATTTAGAGGTTCTGTAGGATAAATTAGCTTGTTTTTCATCATTTTTTTTCCTGAACATGAGTTGAAATATAATGATTTCTGCTGTTCTAGGTGAGTGAATTACCTCTCCTTCATCTTCTTTCCACCTTTTGAAAATTAAATGACGTTTCTTCCAGCAAAATTTTCCATTGGGAGATGACTAAATACTATGGATACAATATTTGGACCACAATTATATAATTGCAATTTTATAAGAAGGAGGAGATATCGCTATGGTTTGGATATAAAACCTCCCCTGAAAGCTCATAGGTGAGACAATACAAGAACATGCGGATGTGAAATGATTAGATTATGAGACGGCACCCTAATCGGGATTAATCCACTGGTGTGGATTAAGTGGGTGGTAACTGTAGGCAGGTAGGATGTGGTTAGAAGAAGTAGGTCACTCACTGGGGAGCATGACTTTGGGTTCACATTTTGTCCCTGGTACCTTGTTCTCTTGCTCTCTGATTCCTGGCTGTCACATCCTGAGCTGCGTTCCTCTGCCATGCCCTGCCACCATGATGTTCTGCCTCCCATTGGGTTCAGAGCCATAGAGTTGGCCAACCATAGACTGAACCTCAGAAACCATAGGCTCAAAATAAATTTTTCCCCTTCTAAATTGTTTTTGTCAGATTCTTTGGTCACACTAACAATGAAAAGCTGAGTAAAATAGGTACTTATGTAAACTTTTAATAAATTAATCTCCAATAAAACTAAAAGACTAAAGGTTTGTAATTGAGAAAGTTACCCAGTGTGGTGAATTTAGAACTCAGGCCTTTGGGTCTGGGAGATGTGGTTTCAAATACAAAAACTCACTGGTACTGGCTTCTCCCAGCCTTGGGTTCCTCATGGTAAAATGGGGATCACTTACCCAAAAGGCTTCTGGGAAGAGTGGATGAGGTAAGGCATGCAAAGTAGCACAATCCTAAATGATAGCCAGTGTTTTATACTGTCCTGGGGAGCTAAGGTAAGAGCATATAGATATGCAAAAATGAAACTTAAATCTATCCTTAATACATGTCATAAAACTCTTGGGCCAGGGCTTCTCAAACAAATCACCAAGGGATCTTGTTAAAATGCAGATTCTGATTCAGTAAATCTTTTGTTGCTTCAAGCTCCCAATGCTGATATTGTTGGTCTGCAGATAATACTTTGAACAAAAAAGGTCTTAGATTTCTTTCCATATCACTTCAACGGAGGTTCGTTAGGAACTGAATGGCAGGCAACTGGGAATCTGAAGTATCTAGTGACACTTGTGTTACCTAGGGTTCTGTTGTCAATTAAAATAAGATTCACATTGTTTTCACAGCAAATATAGGAATGGCAAGATAAAATTTTGAACTGTTCTAAGTGTTAAAGAGTCACTGCCCACTCCCTGCCCCTCCCAGGAGACAGAGACACACAGAAGCCCCTGCAGGGCAGGCAAGGCCTGAGTTGCTACTGTGAAAATTAAGATGGTGAGGCCTTGGACTCTCTCTATTTTCTCTCAGCCCTTTATAAATACATCCATAAAGGCATCACAAGACAGTATAGACATCTTTGTCACAAATGAAAATTCATGTTAAGAAAACTTTAGTTTAAGACACAATTAACTACTTACAGTCAACAGCTACCTGCTAATTATTGAACAAACTTGAATTTTTGTTGGTTTGTTTCAAGGTGCTGGGAATTGAACCTAGTGCTTTGAGTATGGTAGGCAACTTCTCTACCATTGAGCTACACGTCCAGTCCTTGAGTTATTTTTAAAAAGTTATTCTTGAGATAAATTGGTTTTCATGTTTAAGATTTGTGTTTTAGTGTTTTTTTCTTCTTTTAAAAAAAATCACTAAAAAGACACAATAGAACATGTAACTCTTTTTTTCCCCCTAACAAATGCATATGACCTAAACTTTATTTTAGTCTAAAGACATCTCAGTCCGAGATTGTGCCAATAGGGCCAAGACTTGGGCTTGATCCAGATGTTGGCCAGTTATCCTTCTGTGTTCTGTGATGACAGATTGATTTCAAAGTCTTTAGAAAGTATGGAAGCAAGGAAAGTGCCAGAAATTGCTGACAGAGGCACAATATAGGGTTTAAGAAGTAAAGTAATGTCATGTCATAGAAGCTGTAACAAACTATTACCGAGGGGTTTTGTTTCCAATCTAGAAACAAAGTTCTCAGCAAGGATCAGCCACAGGACAGATGGTCTTACTGTTGAAATTTACAAAGAATTGCACACTCTCTGAGTGAGCCCTGTTTTATTCTGTTTTGTTTTAAATTTTGGAGGAAAGAGAAATGATAGAGAAGTGACCCGATGCCCGCTGGTTATTTTAAGAAAAAGCCCATGGAAGACTTTTTGGATTTAATTTTAATTAATTCAAATTTAAATTTAAATAGCCAGGTATAGCTAGCAGCTACCACATTGGGTAGTACATTTCTGGAAAAAGTATCACATACATGGAGACATGACAGATGCTTCTTTTTTCTTTTAAATACAATTGTGCATTTCAATCATAAAGTTCTGAGAAGACATGAACACTAGACTTGTATTATCTATTTAACTTTTATTTATTAAACAAGCAAGTTAGTGGTAAAGGATCAATATATGGGTTGCCTGAGAACTGCTTATTATTATTATTACTGCTGGTTTAATATCATTACAATACATGTATATATGTGTGTATTTCTATGTGTGTATATATATACATTATATAAAATCAACATATTCATAATTAGCTATATAACATGCAGATATACTGTACAAATTAATGTTGTTAAATAGTATCTATACATTATTATAGACTCATAATACATTATATTTAATAGGAAAGAAATCTATGTACCAAGTTCAATTCTAGAAATGCGACTATCATGATATTAATGAAAATTAATGAGTATTTTCAAATTGTGGTGATCTTATGCCCATCTGTCATCATCTAACAATAAAGACTAATTCTGAGCAATCAGGAGAGAGAAAAGAAAGACCCCTAAAGTACACATAGATCTCTTGGAAGACAGGATACTGATTGATAAAAAGAATGAAGTGAAGATGAAAAAAAGAAACAAAATAATTCTTGAATTTTATCCTTTTGATAAGGATAATTATTTTGAGTTAGGATGAACCAGAATTGATAAATTGATGTCTGCTTTCAATAATGATAATTTGTCTTGGGTAGTGTTTCAAAAGTGAAAATATATTAACAATTGATATTCTTTTAAAACAAGTTTAAAAGAATCAAGGCAGATTTTTCTACAAGGAAGATGATGGGCATTGGGGTCATATGGATGCAAGTTCAGATTCCAAATCTGTTGTTTGTTTACTTTTTTCCCCTCTTGTTTACTTTTGTGTGATTTTGGATAAGTGACTTAACCCTTCCAATGCTCAGTTTCCTTATCTGGGAATTAGATAAAATAAAAACATTTACTTCAAAGGCTTTTGAAGATGATGAAATAATATAATAAACGTCAGGCACTTGGTCTAATAATGTTTAATATATCAAGTGAGCCCTTGAATGGTACTAGTATTAAATGATGATAATAGTCAGGCATGACGAGAAACAGAGCATTTCAACCTCCATGTGTCCTGTTTCAAGAATGGTGATGAAAAGATGACCTAGAACATGCTTAGAGGAAGAAACCACCGGAATACAGGCATAGGGAGGGCGGAAAAGCCCTGAGGGAAGTTGTGAAACTGATGAACGGTAAGTGAGGAGCCTACTAAGGAAGGCGTGGAATTGTATTACCATTTGAAATCTCAGAAAATAGCTGTGTCAGCAGTGGTGAAGGAATCATTGCTTTGAACTGAGCCTTGGACAAAGTTGACATCTGTCCAGAAATTTGTGGGAGGGCACCAATTGAAAATTGTCCAGTTGATGGTGACCCCAGTTAAAAGGGAGAATTCTGTGTTTGCCATAGAATCCTTTAGCTCATAGCTTTAAGTTTCATCAGTGCTATAACCTTCAAGCCTGCCTGCTTAGTAGAAACTTTGAACAATGGACTTCCTGAGTGCCAAAGGAAGTCCCAAGCATTGCAACAGTGAAATAGCTACAGGAATGTTTCTAGCCCTGTACGTTCTAGTGCACAAAGAATAATGTCCCTACAGTCCTTTACTTCTTGATCATGAGACCCTATAAAAATAAACTTCCTGGGCCAACTCTTTAGTCTGTGTTTCTCCGTCAGAGACCAGTGTCTCACCGGATCCCAGCCTCATCATATCTCTGTGTGTGTCTTTCTTAATTTCCCGTGGCCCCTCACCTGTACCTCAGGTTCATCTATGCAGGTCGAGACATAGCTGATTTAAAAAAATTTAAGTTCTGTGGAGTTGTAATAAAGCCTGAGCTGGTGGGAAGTAGAAATGGAGAAACTAGTTGGCTGTGGATGCGCAGATAAGGTGATATATATATATATATATATATATATATATATATATATATATATATATATAATCATCTAAGAGTATTTTAGATTAAACCACATTGAGAAAAGAGTGATTATAAAGTCCATTAGAACCCTAATCTGATTCTATACATAATCTAAGCTGATTGTATATATTTGACATTCACTATTTAAAAGCCTTCTCCTTATCCATTTCTGAGTTGTTCTCATAAATATTTTGTTTGATTTCTAATAGGAAAGCTGTACACTTGCAGTACTTCCCCCCCCCCAATGTATTTAAACTCTTGTTTTGTTCTTTTCAAAAATTTAGTTAAAAATTTTAAAACAACTTTATTGAGGTGTGATTAATGTACAAAAGGTTGAATGCTTGTGTATGGGATTATTTTAGATTAAACCACATTTAGAAAACAGTGGTTACAAAGTCCATTAGAACCCTAGGCATTCCCTAAGGGTGGGCCAGTTAGGCAGGAAATAGGTATTGGAATTAAAGCATGGATAGACTGAAGTAGGACTGTGGTTTGCATGGGTCCCCCAAAGCTCATGCCATGAAGGCTGGGCCCCCAGCCTGGGGCACTATTGGGAAGGGGTGGAATATCTAGGAGTTGGGGCCTAGTGGGAGGAAGTGAGGTCACTGGGGGCATACCCTGGAGAAGAGAGACCTGGTCTCTTCTCTTTCTCTCCCTTTGATTCTGGGCTACAATGAGGTGAGCATCTTTGCTCTACCACTTGCTTCTCTTTATATGTTCTGCTTTTCATAGGCCCCCAAACAATGGAGTCAGCTATGAACTGAAATCTCTGAAACCATAAGCTAAAATAAGCCTTTCCTTCTCTTTAAGTTGACTATCTCAGTTTTTTTTTTTTTTTTTTTTGGTAACAGTAATGGAAAACTGATTATCACAAGTAGGAAGTGATGCAAGATGGAGGAAGAAATGGTTCCTAGACCCAGCCAACAGGGACATCCTCATTATCAAAATTGTTGAAAACTGCAGTGTTTGAGCCATGTCTTTCAGATTAAGGTCTCCTCTATATATCTTGTTAGAATTCCACGGAGGTAATGCCTCTGTAAACATCTTTGGGTATCCTAGCAGACCCCAAGTACTAAACAGATATGAATAAGACAAGAGAAAAACCTTTACCTAAAAATTTCAGGTGATTTCTTTAATTTGCAGCCCCTACTAAAAAACATTTTTAAAAGATCTAGGAGGGATTCAAAGAGCAAGCTTGGTCTTGTTTGCAGCCTAGAGTCATGGGCAGTGCTGGGTTTGTGACCTCCCTGCTCACAGGCTGCGTTTTCCTAGCTGCTTCCTTGAGCTACGCTTTCTGGCATCTCAAGGTTAAGTTCTGTCAATTTGTTTTCTGAACTCCCTTCCCTTCCTCAATGAAATCCCCTTCTTCCCCCAGTGGATTGATAACAATACAGTAAGGCCCATTTATACAATATCTTTTTTTTAAAGTAAAGAAAATGAATTTTTGCATCTTGCCTTACTGACAAGTTTGCAAATTGCCAATCTCTGCTCTTTTCTCTCCCTCCCAATTTTTATTTATTTATTTATTTATTTTTAGTTTTCAGCGGACACAACATCTTTGTATGTGGTGCTGAGGATCGAACCCGGGCCGCACACATGCCAGGCGAGCACACTACCGCTTGAGCCACATCCCCAGCCCCCCTCCCAATTTTTCATGGTCGTAATTAAGGACTGTAAATTTCACTTTATCATTTGTGTTAGGAATAGTAGCATAAATCATAGTAATAGCACCGTTTATTTCAGTAATGCCAGCCTGCCTGCAAATCACTTGTAAATTGGTTCCATGGACGTACCTCTATCAAATTAATCAAAAAACCACCTGCATACATTTCCTGAGCTTATTTCAAAGGCTTAGTAACCGTGAAAAAGAAGGACCGTTGCTGACCTTTTCATTTTTATATATTTGTAAATTCTAAATGGCTCATGCATGTGTTTGCATTTTGAACCCTGGCTAACATCTAGCTGGGAATTTTATATAATACTTTTTTTTTAAACACAGGTTGAGATTTGTGTCCCAAATAATATGCCTGCAAGATGGTCCTACTGTGCTCCATACACAGTAATCATAATGTTTTATTAAACACAAAATTATATACCATTTGAGAATTTGTGAAAAGTAATGTGTTTTGGCTAACAAAAGATTTTCCAAAGAACATAATAGTTTTCAATATTGGAAGTTAGGCAAGAGCCATTTCTATTTTTCCTTTGAACCCAGAAAGGTGATTTCAATGTGACATTCTGAACTTGGGGAAAGAAGAAAAACTTTTCTTATATACTTTGGTTATGAGCCTATATGTGCTCCAGCTTCAAGCTTATGTGAGGCTGGATCTCATCCACTATATAAATGACAGCTTGAATCCTGTCTTGGATATGGTGTGCTTCCCTTAGGAACTTCCTGGCCAGAAAATTTCATGTCCAGCTTACCTATTACCTCTTTTTTTTTTTTTTTGCTGGGGGGGGGTGGACCACGGATTAAACTCAGGAGCACTGGACCACTGAGCCACATCCCCAGCCCTATTTTGTATTTTATTTAGAGACAGGATCTTACTGAGTTACATAGTGCCAGCTGAGGCTGGATTTGAACTCCTGATCATCCTGTCTCAGCCTCCTGAGCCTCTGGGATTACAGGTGTGCACCACCGCACCTGGCACCTATTACCTCTTGGTCCTAACCTAAGGGGAGGAATTTAAATTTTGTAATGGCTTACTTTTAGTACTACAGCTTTAGGGAAAAAAATCAAATGTTATTTATTTTTAATTGTGTATTTGGACTCGCAAATCTAAAGCAGAATGAAGTTCTAAGGCTCATAAAATAAAAATATAATACGTATAATATTTAACTTCATATTTGTATATAAAGTCCTCTCCTATTTCTGTTTGTGGCATATCAACTTGCCTTTGAGAAATCATGACCTGAATGTGCATTCCATATTGCAGGAGGTTTTGTTCATGGAGAGCCTCTGAGTTTAGCATAAGAAGTTAGCGGTACATATGGGGCCTTAACCTCTGTAAATGGCCTGCTATTGGCATCTTGTTAAGATGATAATATCACGTTTCCTTTAAATCCTCAGTAGTTCTAGCTAGTTTCAGTTTCTGTATATTTTCTGCTGTACTCTTTCTACTATTTAACAGATGGTATTAAAAACTCCACGCTTAGGAAATTGGAATAGTCTTAAGCAAATCCACTCACTATTCTTTCTCTTCCTCTTCCTAGATGTGTTTATCAGTAATTGGCAGTAACTTACCTGCAAGGATTTCTCTTATTAGGAAAAGGAAAAACAAGAGCAATAGATTGCCTTGAATCTTGCCATTCTCTAAAGAAATTAGTCAAGATATTTTATTCTATGTAGCAAAATGAGAGAACCCTAGAGTGACTTTGATGCATTTTGAAATACTATATTGAATAATTGTTTCAGTAGCCATTATACAATTTAGTCCTAAGTGTGTATGCAATAATTCTCATGGAGAAAAAGCTCTGGAAAGAAATGGATTAAAATGTCAGGATATTAAGTAGAATTTTAAAGAGTGACAATATGTATTATCATGAACACAAATGTGGATGAATCCAGTGTTGAAAACATCTGAAAGGACACCCACAGAATAAATAAGTAGTGGTTTATACACAGATTCATCTATGAATAGAAATAGATGCATTTATAAATGTACATAGATTAAAGCATGTTTTCATTGTCTGGTGTTACAGTAATCAGTTTTACCATGCCAATTTGGTGGAGAGTAAATTAAAATGGCTTTTAGCTCCAAGGAATATTTTGTAGCCTATTTGGACTACTCTATCCACGAGAGCTTAAAATATTTTAGTGTTACATCTCAGATAAAAATAAAAATTTATTTCTGAAATCAGAGCTTAATTTTGGAAGCCATCACATTTCATTTAACAACAAACCTGTGATTAACTGATAATCAAGTTCTCCAAGATGGCGGAATAAGTAATCTTTCCTTCTACTCCTTTCGCCTCTGTTCTCTTCTAAAATAAATCATTTCCAAACTGTCAGCAAGCATGAAAAATTCCTAGCTAAAGACCTTTCTTTCTCTAAGGCTCTGAAAAGAGGGGCTTAGAGCGAAAAGTGCCATAACTACAATAGTAAGTGCATTCCACCAAGAATAAATGAAAATTGCAAAGCTTGACAGTGAAGAATATGAAGAGGAATTCAAGTGACTAAACCTCAAATAAAGGATTATCCTTGTTGGTGAGAAATCTATTCCAGTAAGAAATCGATCCAGGAGCCTCTGCATACAAAAGCAGTTGAGCAGTTGTTGAGCTCCAGAGAACTTACAGCTGACATCCGTAATCCTAGCTGGGCATCAGGCCTCAGGCCCCAGCACTGGACATCTGCCCTGGCCTTTTTCTGTACAGTTATTGGGCCTTGAGTATATTTATTCAGAGAGCAGCTGTCCTAGATCAATGACACTCACACCCTCATTAAAATAAATCTGGTACTGTAATTTTTACAGCTCTATTAACTTTTACCATTTGACTTTCTACTTTGTAAAAGGGGGACATGAGGCGCATGGAGGACTGTGAGGGTGTTGTTTGTTAAGTGAATGCCGACTGCAGTCAATCTCGTGATCAGTAGCAGAGGGGACAGAAACAAAGTGAGATTTAATACTGCTGTCTCTTTAAGTGTCAAACAGAGTTAACTGATTCACTGGATTCTTAAAATGGTTTGGAGCCTTAGTGAGTAGTGCATAAGCAATATCAGAAATCGGAGCACAGTTATGTTTTAATATGTGGAGAAGACATGTATACCAGAGTACCAAGCAAATTGCTACTGAAATGGCATGTCACCAGATTAACAGTGGTGACAATTAGTTATTGATATGTGTTCATTCATTCATCAAACATTGAGTATGTCTGACAGGCCTGGCTTTGTGGTAGGAGCAGAGGATACAAAATCAAATACTAAGTATCTTGGCTGATTTGGAGTTTTCACTCTGATGAAACATTCATCTTTTCCAAATCTGGTTAATTTAGCTACTATTTATTGGATTTCTTAAAATAAGACTTCTCCAAATTCTTGGAATGTTTTCTTTATATATCTCTGCTTCTGTTTTCCAAACAAATGAGCAAGTGGCATGAAGCCAAGGTGCTGCATTGGGGCTCTTAGAAAAAATGGATACATGTATTCTTCTATGTTGGGGACTGTGTCTTTCTATCAGGGTGACTTTTTGACTTAGAAGCTTGTGGAGATAATTGCGTTACCTGTGAAATATGTGACAATGTTAATCAGCTAATGCATTTCCCTTTTTTAGCTCTATAGGACGATATCCATTTAAAAGAATTTGTTCTCTAGTGACAGATATTACAATCCTTCCGAGAAAATTTTACATATTATTCTTCGAAGAAAGAAGATAGGAAGGCCATTAGAACGCATCGAAGTCATCACTGTCGGCTTTCCCCTTTTCTGGCATAAGTTCACTCGTGTTTTATGTCCTAAGTTCTATTCTTCTTGAACACTATTACATTATATTTGGGGTCTGATAGATTTGTGCAACGAATATTTCATGAGCACCCTGAGTGTGTAAGGGATTGTAAGTGTGAATGAGACAGCCTGAGTTCCTGCCTTCCAGGAGAACCAGAGCTCCTTGAAGATCCAGGGAGAATCTAGATCAGCACAGAGTGCAAGTAATAGAAATCACAGTGATGCTGTCCACAGCATGAACCACCTGCGTCAGGAAATGGGACTTCCCGGCATGGGGACACCAGGAGTGGTGTATGTTCTCTTTAACAGTTGCCAACCCTGAACTAGGTGCTTTTGTAGACATTGGACCTGCCCTAAGAATGCAGATTCAGGAGCTCTTAAACAGATGCCAGTAGAGAGTGTGTGTGTGTGTGTGTGTTTTATAAGCACCTTGGGTGAGTTTACAATGACAATTTTTTCCCCCTTAGGTTACCTGACATTTTATTTTATTATTTCTTTTGGGCAGTTTTTTTCACATGACCACTTTAATCAGTTTCTGAATGATGTGGCAGAAAATTCACAGTGGGAAGCGGCAGCGAGCACAGTGTGGTGACGGCTTTTGCTCTGAGTTGCTGATGGATAGAGAACCATCGAGATCTTAATCAGGCAAATCCATGGCCACGGTGGCGTTTCACAGGGAGCATTGAAGAGCCTCTGTTTTATTCTTGCTGGAATGAAAATTCCACTTACTTGACAAAGAAACTGCAGAAATGCCAAAGCTCTTCTCAAAAAACAGCTCCAGTTCTGCCCAAATGCTTCAATAAGCACTTCTGTGAAGTTACAGAGTTTTTTTTCCCTGTCAGCATTCAAAAGAATGGTCTGGAAGGTTTTTGAGGGCTGGATCATAATGTAGCCCCTGAACCAGGTTTAATTTTTAATTAGGAAAAAAATTATAGCAATGATTGCAATTTAATAGGGAGGCTGGGGTGGGGTTTGCTAGGGTGGGTCGTGGGTGGACCGTGCTGTAGTTTGGGGAAGCCAGGGAGCTGTCCTTTGTGGTAATGACATAAATGGCATATTGATTGCCTCCCACAGCTATTACATGTGGTCTTTTGCATGACTACTCAGGGCAAGATTTAAAGAATTTCGTTAGTAGCAAAAGGTCCCCACGTTGGAAATGGAAGTAGGGGTGGGTCAATGAGTATAAAATAGTTTCCTTAATCTTAGGTGCATTTATGATTTTCTTCCTAGGAACTGGTCTATTGCATAGTATATCAGGAAGGGCACTTGTCAGAATCATTTCAGGAAGCAGGAAAGATGATACTATGAAAATTAAAGGTGTTAAATGAACCACATTTATTGGTTCCATAACTGTGAATAGTTATTTATTCAATAACTGAGAATAGATGCTTCACTGATATTCAAAATTTATTCATTTGTTACCTGGCCTACTGCTCCTTCAGCCAGTCAACAGACAGTACATGTGCCAGACAATCAGGACACACGGGCGTATGGGGCACACATGACCTCTGACCCCTCAGCATTACATTCTTCTCCTGCAGAAAGGGATAGCAGATGACAAATAAAAAGATTATTCAGCTGGATGACTTATTGCTACAGCCTGAGTTCTGAACACGAATCAGTTTTTCTGCAGTTCTTTCAGCAACTCAAAAAGAGCATTGTGCTCTTCTCTTGGTAAAAGAGTAGAGGAATTTAGGGTGTTTACCTTAGGGTTATGCTAATGCCCAAGAGTTTGCTCAAATATAAGCTCCATAAGGGCAAGGACTTTGCTTTTGTTAATTATATATGCCAGTTTCTTAAAAAAAAAAGAGGGAAAAATGTGTATGTGTTGAATGACAAGCCAGAGCTTAATAAAGTTGGGAATTAATCAAAGGTTGTCAATCCAAAGCAACTGGAGAGAGAAAAGGAACAGTTACATTTTGTTTAGTTCCTAACACTTCTTGGAATCTGATGGGCTCAGATCTTGACAAACCCATCTTGTTGTGAAGACTGTTTTTGAAAAATGACATGCTAGACAATTAGTGCTGTACCTTGTGATACTCCTACCATCTTAGAATGAGCCAAGAAATTCTAGCCAAACAGGAGAATGCCTATTTAGAAAGAAGGTCAAACAAATTACTTAGGTTTGTGTTGGTTGCTGGGTATTATAGAGGATTTTAATTATCTGAAAAGGGACATTCTTTTTAAAATGTTCCCTTTCTTAAAAAAGTTCCTGAAGGGACTTAACGGTTGGCAGCCCTGTGGAGTTATACCAGAGTGAGATTTGGAGTTTCTCTAGAGCAAATTTCTCATTTACTTCCTTCCTTAGATGCAGAATAGAATTTCCACCGAGAAAGCTCCATGGTCAGTGGACCGTGTTTATCAGAGACCATAGATTTTAGTTTATGTGTCTCTTTGCAGAAGTTGTAAATTGTCCTGTAGACGACATTGTCGCAGAAGTACCCTGAACAGTTTTTAGAATTAAGTTGTCTTGGTCTCTGTGGGAGGGGGGTTGGAAGAGCAGAAAAGGTAATTTGGCTCTTGATCACCACCATTTTCCAAGTGGGTAATTTTTAGAACGGGATTGTCAATGATTCTGGCTGACTTCAGTTAAGATTACATTCTTTATTAGGGTTGAAGAGATCTGCCTTGGGGACTGGGGGTGGGGAGTCTATTTAGCAAGAATCTGAATGAAGAAGGAATCCACTATTCTCTGTTTGGAGGATAGATGGTATCTAAATCCTACCCTTTTATGCCTTATGAAAAAGATTACAATAATAAAATTACTAAGGAAACGAATAGCTTCAAAAAGGTAAAAATTAATATCAGCATAAAGTGTACTGAAAAATTATTAAGCTGATTAATAAAACGACAAGTGGGTAGATAAAAACAATATTATAAATACAATCATCTTCCGAAAGCATGAGAAAAAAATGAAATTATTTATTTAAGCAGCTAGGGGCATCTTGGGGCTACAGGTCAAGTTCCTTGAGCTAAGATGCTACCCAATGGGTCTCCAGAATCTGGGTTTGCCCGCCAGGGGTCAGCATAGATATGAACGACTACAATAAGGTTAGGACTAATGAGCAAGCAAAGAAGTTTCAGTTGCTTTTCCTTAGAGCATCAAGCAGGAAGAACCAGAGCCCAGGTCAGGAATCTCATTATGACCCTTTTAAATATTAGCTATTTGCATAAATTGAACCTGATATTTTGTCTTACACCAGACTATAATACTTTTATTTTTATAAATTATAAAACTATGAATGGAACAATTTCTCAATGGCATTATTAACGGAGTGTCATTCTAGGAAACACAACTGACAAGCTTGCCTTACAGAGTGATTATGTATTTTTTGTTTAATTTAAACCTTGGCTCTATTTGCTTAATATGTCACATCTATCGATTTTAAGTCATGCTTTTTTATTATTTCCCCCAACTTTGAATGAAAAACCTGATTTTACAATTTAAAGTGAATATTATTAGGGACAAATGGAATGAAATTACATTTTTCCCTTGGTTTCCACTTGTATCGACAAGATGAATTAATATGCAATTCTTAGATCTGTTATTGGAAGAATTTATGGGGCTCTTTATTCGCTACCACATGAAGAGATTGAGGATGGGAAAGGCCTGATTTGTGAGTATAATAATTGATGATATTTACTTTTGGCTTTAGTGATAGTGAGTTAGGAGAGGGAAACAGAGCTTTAACAACACTCCTTAGCTTTTTCAGATCCAAGAAAGACCTTTGCAGTGTTTCTGGTAATAGGAATCTAGACCTATTCACAAATACGTGAGTACTTTACCAAATGTATTTAAAAATATTTTCTGCTTATGTTATATGGCCAATGGAAACTAACAGGAACTAAAAATACCAAGGAATAACTGTAGAATATTTAAGCTTTTTAAAATGTGGAATTAAATATAACAAGTAACCTTTCTTATATGTTTACATTATTTTCTCAGTCCTCCAGAACCCTACCAAAAATTTAAATATAAAGATTCATAGTGTACCTTTTGCAAGATTCCTTTGTATATTATATTTTATGAATACTGTATTTGGATATTTTGGTTTGACACCTGTTCATTTCAGACACTACCAATTTTGGGGAACAGTATTTCAGAATTTAAAGGTATATATGAAACTATGATTATATAAGTATATATTCTTAAATTTTTTTTTTTAGTTGTCAATGGATCTTTTTATTTATTTATTTACATGTGATGCTGAGAATTGGACCCTGTGCTTCACACACGCTAGGCAAGCACTCTACCACTGAGCTGCAACCCCATTATATATTCTCTATATATGTATTTAAAGTTTTTTGGTACAGCTCAGGTGAATATTTTTACTATGTTTGTTTGAACTATGTCTTTGTTATGGTTTGGATGTGAGGTGTCCCCCAAAAGCTCACCTGTGAGACAATGCAAGAAGGTTCAGAGGAGACATGATTGGGTTGTAAGAATCTTAACCCAGTCAGTGAATCAAACCCCTGAGAGGGGTTAACTGAGTGGTAACTGGAGTGGTGGGGTGTGGCTGGAGGGGTGGGAACTGGGGCTTGGCTTGGGGTATATATTTGTATCTGGCAAGTGGAGACCTCTCTCTCTGCTTCCTGATCATCCTGTGAGCTCCTTCCCTCCGCCACCCTCTGTCATGATGGTCGGCTTCACTTTGAGCCCTGAGGGAAGGAGTTGGCCTTCTGTGGACTAAGACCTCTGAAACCATGAGCCCCCCAATAAACCTCCTCCTTTACAGTTGTGCTGGTTGGGTCCTCCAGTCACAGCAGCAAAAAAGCTAAGACAGTCCCTCCTTGACAGCTCCATCATTCTGGAACCATGCCCAGCCAACTGAGTAAGTCTACACAGCAGTCGGTTGGAGTCGGCTTCCCTCGGCTCTCGTCCTGTGTGGTGGACCGGCCACGGCTCCTGTGGGCCTTCACGCGTGGCAGCCGGAACACCACTGCTGCCTGCGAAAGCCCATGGACTCTGCTCATCTGCATTGTGAGGTGAAGCTCACCTTGTCAGAGTGCCATCCCCCTGGGAGTACCTTAGGGTACACAGCTGCTGTGTGATCCTCCGTCTGTAGTCCTCAGGGACGCACAGACACTATCAACAGGACAGGAAAGAGCATCTTCATTATCATGTGACGCACCTTGACATGCCTCAAACTGTGAATTCAACCAATGGTTTATATCCGCTTTTTAGGTCGATTTTAATTAAATATTTATATATTATGTAAACTATTTGTGTGTATTTATAATCATTAGCATTAAAAGAATGATTTCTTACTTCTCCATGAATTATTGTGGCAAGGCCTATAGACTTTTACATAAGAAAAGTTAATATTAATTAAATGTAATGTTTATAAAATATTTTAAAATACTACATAGATATATTAATGTGTAGTTCTTAAAGTAATTAAAGCATGTATAGAATGTGTTTTTCTTTGAATTTTTTTTTTCTATTTAATAATAAACAAAAATGTGCCTAGGTATTGAATACTTCAAGCTCAATTTTTTTTCCCAACATAAGCTATTGACTCGAGTACTTTAGACCCTTCAAGATGACTGAAAGCAGCCTGACTCAGCTGCGAAGAGAGCTTTTCTGTGACCCTTTCCCTTCTGCTAACGCTGGCTCCAACCCTAGAGGAAAGCACTTGAACAAACAGAACTCCTTGTACCACCTTTAGGCCCCAGTTGGACGTGGAGGCAAAATGTCTGCTCCCACTGTTAATGGTCCAACACGGCAAGAATAACCCATTCAGTTGAACATGACTTTTGCTCTTTGTGTTTAACTGTGTATGATTCTGTTAACAAATAATGGGAGAAAATTGTTAGGTTGCTTTTCTTCCCCCAAACCTTGTCCTTCCTGACAGGTTTTCTCTGCCCTGAATAGCTCTTTGGAGAATCAGAGAGGAATACAGTGCCAGTGATCCGTGTGGAGGCCTGAGACCTGGTCTAGGAAAAGGAGCTGCTACCAAGTTCACCGTGGCACATCGTGGTGCTGTGCAAACACAGGGAGGGGAATATTGTATTTTCTACCCCATATTACACTTTAATATACTATGTAATTTCTAAATGTGACAGATTTCTGGGTAGGCAGGGATTGCAGGTCATCTGCTAGAATAGACAATTTGGTTTAGGGGACTGGAGGAAATCCACTGGGCATAATCAAGTTGGCCACTCAGGATTCGGGGATGTCCGTGGATTAGACAAGAAGTCTCTATCCATTCTGAAGAACCATTTTATTCATGGTGGCAGCAGTAGTCAATTTCGAGACCGCCAGTTTGAAGATAGACTTTCTTTTCACATCAGCTTTTAAACTAGGATGACCAGGAGGAGAAGAGGAGGTCAGCACCAAGAGATGACCACATGTGACTGTTACACAGTATCCTTCGATTCTCTGGGGGAGAAGTGGCCTCTGGTCCTGAGAAACTTGCTGTCCTCTTGTCCATGTCTCTGAAAACAGTTTAGATTATTTATAAATGGAGTCCTTGTTGAGTTAAGGTATGTGTAACCCAGCACCATTCTGATCTTGTGGCAGCATCCTAATCAGTTCTGGGGGTGCCCAAAGTAATATTGTTAACAAAACAAATAAGCAATGACAATCACACACACACACACACACACACACATTTGTGGAATAACAACTGCACATAGAAACTTCTATAAAGTGCTCAAGTCCTGAAAGAATGAATAAAGAAGTATATTCCATTATTTCTGAGCGCGTATAGTGAGTTAGTTCTGTTATAAATTTTTAAATTATCTATACTTCAGATTTGAGTTTGAAAACATGCTGTCATTTAAAAATACAGTACAGTGACTTTACCTGTGAAGTCTTGCCCTCTAGACCACAGGCTTTCCGGCAGCAGTGAAAGCAGCATTTTCCTGAGCTAATCATCCACGTCCAGCTTCCAGGTGTTTTAATGACTGAATCCGTCTGGCCAGAGGCCATCAGTTTCATGCAAAGGTTTCTCCCGGGTTGCTTTGTCAGGCACTCCCGTAAATGGGAGTTTGGGAACTTTAAATGAAAGAGTGTGTAAAGTTTTCTTTGCTGAGTGTTATTAACTGAGGGACTCTGGATTAATTTAGCATCCAGGTCTTTTCTTCCAGCCATAAGCCAAGCTGTCAGGGAAACTTAATTACACTTTAAGTGGGATGCAAATGAGTTGTGACACTACATCATTTCACATGAAAGGTTCATTACTTACATTAACTCGCCCCATGCTCACTCCTAAGCTGAGACCTCATTACAATATTCCTGGGATTATTATTTTTTAAAACATAGCTAAATGCAAGTAGGGTTTTAACTTCTAGTAGCCTGTTTCTTTCTTAATATTAAAGACTACAAATGTTCACTTTATTAAATGATTATGAATTGAACCCCTGGTACACAAACGTATTAAGGTTGACAAGGAAAAAAATGTCCGGCCACATGTCTGCTCCATTGCACATTCTCAGAACCAGGCTATTCTTTAAAGTCACTCTGTGTGAGTAGCTTCTGTAACATTCCAACACATGCACTGAAACAGGAAATTTAACAGGTCTTAAAACCCAGAGGCTAAGTAATTTTATCCCAGAGTTTAACAGATTTTTCTTAGCATCAGTTGGGTGAGGAAATATATAAACATACAAATGTGCTACATGTTGATAGATTGAGACCTGAACTGATATAGAAAAATCAGTTGTGACACTTACAACATAGTAGAATAGGTTCAAAAAAATACATTTTGACCTTCTAAAAATAAAAAAGAAATAGTTAAATGTTCCTGAAATTCTAAAGGGAGAGAAAGTTTAGTTTAGATTTATCTTTCTATTCTCTGATGTGGTGATTAGAGAGTTTTAGGGGAAATTAGTTGTTTCTTCTCGACATAATCAGTCACCATAATCAATCCAGTATTTGACAGTTATTCAAACCTACCCAGTCTAGCTCTAACATTCAAGATTTTAACCTCCCTGGTATACTGCCCAAGTTTTATAAAGGATTTTTAAATTTATGAAACACAACTGAAGAAAAAGTTTTTTTAATAAGTGAACAGAGAAACCACAGGAAATCAGAGTGGACGACACACCTTTGCTCTCTTCCTGGAGGAACAAGGGTTTTGGTGCTGACACATGGTCTGCTTGTTCAAGAGGTGCCCAGAGGTCAGAGTCAGCGGTTATTGTAGTAAATGCATCAGCTACAAGATGCGGTGCAATTTGAAGTCACAGGTCTGCCCTTTTCCCCAGTAAAAAGCTCATGGCATTGGTTAAAAATGGGAACTGGAACAGATGTGGAAAGGTAAACTATGTTCTCCAACTACAAAATTCGGAGTAAGTTGAGCTCATATAATATCCTAAGCAGCTACACTAAAATTTAATATACTGAAATTGTAGTTCGTGGATTGGTCTTTTGGTGTTTGAAATAATTATCTCATATTTTAAATCTGACTGTCTACCTTTTAGGGCGTATGCTCCCAAACTGAGGTTCACATAGACACAATGAGGCTTCTATTTTACATTGTGGCAGTCATCAGTTTGTTTCTTCTCAGCTTCAACTATGCCCTTCATTGCCTGCGGTCTGATCATGGGGATGGCTCCTGGGAGCATTTTTCTTTTAGCATGCACAGTACTAAGTAAATTAATAAATGGCAATGGAGAGACATTATAAGAGGGAGCTTTGGGCTGGGGTGATGGCTCAGCGTTAAAAGTGCTTGCCTAGCATGTGTGAGGCACTGGATTCGATGCTCAGCACCACATTTAACTAAATGAATAAAATAAAGGTCTGTCAACAACTAAAGACATTTAAAAAAAAAAAGAGGGAGCTTCTCTTCCTAATTCTGGTAGCTTCTGTGTCTCTTCCTGCCTCTGCT
Organism: Marmota marmota marmota; assembly: GCF_001458135.2. NCBI lineage: Eukaryota > Metazoa > Chordata > Mammalia > Rodentia > Sciuridae > Marmota > Marmota marmota. The sequence goes on from NW_026000037.1 coordinate 6,760,346, forward strand.
GCATGGCTTCCAGCCACACCTGGGATGGGGGGATCCAGTTGTACTCTCCCCTAGCCTGCCTGCCCTCAGGACATCAGGACCTTGGTGACTCACATCCCTGGACCCGATTTTGTCATAGGAATTCATTATAATAGAACAATTAACATCAGGGAAGACTTAGATCTTCAGATCTTCTGATAATATGATGAAAGACCACAAGGGGTGACCACTACTTACACAGTTACTCAGAGGCAAGATCTTGATCAATTTTATCTTTCACAAATGCAGATGTACAAAGAGGACATCTCTTCATCTATTAGGGAGGTGTCAACATCTCTACATACATACACAACAATTGCACACAAAATAAACTGATGTTGTGAGAGTGCACATTCATTGGGTCCATTTTTTTGACAAAATGCATAAATTAGAAATTTCTAAATGTCTTTACATACACAATTTATAATTTTAGTGTTAGAAATTATGTGAAGATAAACCTCTATGTAGCATAGTGAATTATAAAAAAAATAATGCTGGCAATTTAAAATAGTGGGGAAAAAACTCCTAAAAATAGAAAATAAAAAAAAAGAAATCCTAAATAGGAAAAAGCATGTTCAGGGATAGAGTGGGGGCAATTGCAAGAAGAAGGGCCATAAAAACTGGCAACCTTCACAATTATGAAGTCTATTCTGAAGTCTTGTACTGTGATGAACAATTGCTTTTTTCCATTAGATCATGGCTTTCCTGCAGAAAACTTCATATGCATTTTGAAATTCTATGATTCTGTTCACACCCACATGAGCATCCCTATTAAAATGTCGCATCTGCTGTGATGTATTCCTGTTGTTTTGGGCCTGTGGAGATCCACCTCACATGCACTCATGTACAGACTGCAGTTTGGGCGGAAACCTGTTGGTAATGAAGCAGCAGGGTCTTCTATAGCACATATCATCACTTTCAAGCCAGTGAGTAAACTTGGTGGCTTCTTCAGGTACATGCAGTGTTTTTTAAATAAAGAATTTAGAATTTTAATTGACACAATAATTGTACATATTTAGGGTATAAAGTGACATTTCAGGACATGAAGATAATGTGTACTGATTTGATCATGGTAATTATTATATCCATCACCTTAAAACGATTATCATCTCTTTGTGTTTAAAGCATTCAAAATTCTCTTTACTTCCTATTTTCAAATGTATGATTATTTTCTGTCAACCATAACTATCCTGCTGTTCTACAGGATATTAGAAATTATTCCTCCTATCCAATTGTGCTCTTATATCCATTAATGGTTCTCTCTCTCTCTTCCTCCACCCTCCCAGGCCTGTAACAACACTATTCTGCTCCCTATTTCTATGAGAGCAACTCCTTGAGGTTCCACACCTAAGTGAGAACAAGTGGTACTTTTCTTTCTGTGCCAGGCTTATTTCACTTAATGCTGTCCAGTTCCACCCATATTGTTGCAAACGATAGAACTTCATTTTTAATGGCTGGATAGTATTCTACTGTGTATATATACCACATTCTTCTTTATTGATTCTTCCATTGATAGATACCAAGGCTAATTCCAAATCTTGATTGTTGTGGCTAGTGCTGCAGTTAACATAAGAGTGTAGCATTTTCTCCAACACATCGATTTCCTTATTTATTGATATGTACCCAGTAGTGGGATCGCCGGATCATATGGTAGTTCTATTGCTAGTGTTTTGATGAACTGCCGGGCAGTTTTCCACAACGGCTGTGCTGTTGCATTCCCACCAACAGTGCACAAGAGTTCCCCTCTCTCCACATCTTCACCAGTATTTATTATTTTTTTCTTTTTGATAATAGCCATTCTGATTGGTGTGAGTGACATTTCATTGTGGTTTTGATTTGCATTTCCTTGATAATGAGTGAGGTTGAACATTTTTCCATATATTGGTTGGATATTTCTCTCTTCTTTTGAGAACTGTTTCTTCAGATCACTTGCTCATTTTAAAATCGGACGGTATTTTTTGCTCTTGAGCTGTTTAAACTTTTTATACCTTCCAGGTTTAATTTCCTATCAGATGACAAGTTCACAAATATTATTTCCCATTCCATATTCTGTATCTTCATTCTGCTAATTGTTTCTTGTACAGAAAATTTTCAGTTCAATATAATTCATTTGTCTATTTTTGCTTTTGCTGCATGTATTTTGGGGGTCATATCCAAAAAATATTTGCCCAGATTAGTGTCCTGAGGCATTTCCTTTTTACTTTCTTCTAGCAGTTTCAGAGACTTGAGTCATATAAGTCTTAGATCCACTGTGTGTTGGTTTTTGAATGGGGTGAGAGATGAGGTTCTAGTTTCTTTCTCCTTCATATGAATATCCAGTTTGCCCAGCGCTGTGTACTGAAGACTGTCCTTTTTCCAACATGTGTTCTTGCTGTCTTTGTAATGGGATCTCTGTTCTGTTCCCTTGGTCGAGTGCCTGTCCTGAGGCCGACACCATGCTGTTTGGCTACCACAGTTTTGTGGTGAATCTTGAAATAGGTATTGTGATGTCTCTAGTTGTATTCTTTGTGCTCAGGATTGCTTTAACTAATTGGAGTCTTTGTGGTCAGATGCGGTTGTAATCCTGGAATCTCATCAGGTGGGAAGAATGCCCCAGCACACGCGAGGCCCTGAGCTCCATGCCCATGACTGGCGGGGAAGGTGCCAGAGCAGGCGACTGATGCAACGTTGGACCAAGCTTCGCTCATTGCTGAGTCACGTGGCCCATCCACTCGTCTGGACTCTCTGCCAAATACATTTGGCCTTTCATTCTTATGACCCTTGAAACATGCACTGACCCTGCATTTGGAGAGTCACTGTGGTCCTCACAGTTTGCACATCTCTGGTTACTGCTCGGCTGGATTCACACACCAGTCTCTGGAAACACTTTCACAAGCAAATCCAAATGCTTTACCATGTTGTAGGTGTCCTTTCCACCTAACTGGAAATGCACGATCCCTTGCCAGCAATCAGATTTCCGCCCTTTTATAAAGTCTTTTCTTTTACAATGAGAATTCCAGTTTTCTGGATATGTTAGCTCTCCAAATTTCAACATTCAGGATTCAATATTCAACATTTTGAGATTGTGATTTGGGGGATTTTAGGCTTTAAGGACTTTGATCTTTTGGGATATCAACATTTGGGTTTTGGTGTTCAAGAGTGAGTTTATGATTGGCCCAGGGCAATGACAAATCCCAAATATAGGGTAATGGGTACTTTGAGGGAAGTAAGGAGATGAGGATTTTTTTTTTAACTGGAGGACATATGTTTATTGTATCTAGACTTTTTAATATGACTGCCATGCTTCATAATATTAATTAAAACTGCTTAATGACAACTTCTTAATTAATGTGATAATCGTAATATCAAATAGAAAATTATCATACTGGGCTATTTACATGCCTTCTTCATTTCTTGTGAAGTTTATTTTTCTCCATTTTTTAACCACTTTTTCTAGTTGTATGAACTTGGCTCTTAAATGACCTCTTGGTCTTTGTTCACTAATAGCAAATTTCCAAAGTTAAATAAAACAAAACAGTGAACTTTAAACTTGCTAGCATGGCCAGCCATTCTGAGATGCCTCTTTAGGATTCTCTATATACGTACTTGGGCCACATGATCTTAATCACATGTTCCAATTCTTGTGACTTTTTTCTTTAAACTTTTTGTGACTTAATGTGCATTGATAAATCCAAATGCTGAGATAAATTCATTTCACTAGATCAACTTGTTCTTATTGTGTTTATTCACTCTGTATCACTGTGACCAAAAGGACCTGAAGAGAGCAACATAGATGAGGGAAAGTTTATTTTGGCTCATGGTTTTGTAGATTCAGTCCATGGTTGGCCGACTCCATAGCTCTGGGCCCAAGATAAGGCAGAACACCATGGCAGTGTGGTGTGGGGGAGGGAAACTGTTCAGACATGGCAAACAGGAAGCAAAGAGAGAGCTCCACTGACCAAGGAAAAATCAGAAAGCCCAAAGGCACAAACCCAGTGACCTGCTTCCCCCAGCCACATCCTACCTGCCTATAGTTACTGCTAGGTGAATCCACATCAATGGCTAATTCACTGATTAGGTTACACCTCTTATAACCAAATTTTTCACTTCTGAATTATCTCACATGAGATTTTGGGGGACATCTCATATCTAAACCATAACAATGCTATAGTAACTTTGTGCTGGGAACTTCTGACTCCAGTTATGTAGCTATACTTATAAAATATTTCTGTTTTTTTCCAGTTACAAAGTTTGGCACACACATGCACACAGCACAGTAGTTGATAAAAATTTATATTAATATAAAAAAGAAAAGGAAAGAACATCATTTTATTAAGAGCTAACCTATTACCTATGGACATATTTATATTTCGAATACCAGCATATTACAGATGCCTGGTGTTTTGCAACATAACTTGCTTTTTGTGCTTAACACTAAATTGTGAAAAATTTTTCTTTTCCCCTAAATATTCTCCCAAGTCTGAGCACCCCTTACATTTCCTTTGTAACTCTCCCCCCCCGCCTCCTTCTCTTGCTACTCAATGCTCTCAATTCAGCAGTCAGATCAGCCCCCCCCCATAAACCCTCCAGTGTCATTTCCTCTCATTCAGATAAAATCATGGCTGTATTAGTTTTTTAGACTATAGTTTCCAAAAAGGAGTTACTGGTTCCAATGGAATATAAAATTTTCAGGATTTTTTATAGCATTGTAATACATTGCAGAAATCTTTTCCACTTAATGTATCCATTAAGTACCCAGTTCTTGAATCTCTTCTCACACCATTATGACAAAGCACTGAAAAGTTATGAACTGAAATGCAAATTTTTTTTCATATTTATTTATACTGCATTGATAGGTGCTATTGGATATTTCTCCCTTAGTTTACTTGTTAATGTTAGCATGCTTATCATTTTATATTTGTTTTGAAGATAGTGTCTTTTCATAAACATTTGGCAGAGATACTTTGCCTTCTAAGTTTTAAATATTTCTAGTCAGTGACATTAATTTTGTTTTTGGAATTTCTGCCTTAAAATAAGCTTAGAATGATATTCTCAAAATCAAGATTAGATTCACATTTATCCTCATTTGAATACTTTTATATATAGTTTTGTGTTAGGGTCTGTAAACAAGTCAAGATGGCGCCTAGCATTTTGCCAGAGGGGGTGGTTTGTGAAATAACGCCAGAGAGCCATTAAGTGTGGAGATTCCTTATTGGTTGACTGCTGTATCTAGTTTATGTTAATTAAGATAAGCTGTGTGAAATGTATATATACCCCTCCTGTCCTACAATAAAGGGCTCCCACTTCTGCTGTATCAATGTACACAAGTTGTTGGCAGTTTTGTTCATTTATTTTTACAAAGAACACTTTAGTTCACCTAAAATACGTTGGTTATCCACAAAAATTTCCCAATATTCTTTTTGAATGTAATTTTAAGTGTATACAAATCAAATGATTAATTAAAAGCATAAGATTATACAAATTAGTATAGATTAAAATCTTGGAATATGCTAATAGTTATTAAGGATTAATATCCCATAGTAATTGTGATATATATAGTTCTTGAAACTCTAGCCAGAATACTCAGGTAAGAGAAGAAAATTAAAAGGATACTAACAGGAAAAGAAGAAGTCAAATTATCAATGTTTGCTGGTGACATGATCCTATATATAGAAGACCCCCTCCTCCCAAACTTCTAGAGTTATAAATAAATTCAGCAAAGTAATAGGATCCAGGATCAACCTTCATAAATCAATAGATTTCCTCTATTCCAATAATGAATCTGCTGAGAAAGAAATCAGAAAAATGACTCTATTCACAATCACCTCAAAAAACAAAAACAAAATTGAACAAAAAACTTGGGTATAAATATAACCAAGGAGGTAAAAGATCTGTCTAATGAAAACTACAGAAGACTGAAAAAAAAAATGAAGAAGTTTTTAGAAAATGAAAAGACCACCCATGTTATTGCATAGAAAGAATTAATATTGTCAAAATGGCCATACTGCCAAGAGCATTATACACATTCAATGCAATCCCTATAAAAATAGCAATGATACTCTTCACAGAACTAAACAAACAACAAACAAACAAAATCCCAAAAAACAATAGTCCTAAAATTCATTTGGAAGAATAGAAGACCCAGCACAGTCAACATAATACTGAGCAAGAGCAGTGACACTGGAATCAATAAAAAAATTAAAAAATAACAAATAAATGAGTGAAATTATTAGAGTAGAGGAAGGAGAATATGGGGAGGGAATGGGGGAACAGGAACTGAGATGGATTAAGTCACATTCCATGCACGTATGATTTTGTCAAAATGAGCCCCACTATTATGTATAGCTATAATGCACTAATTAAAAAAAAAAAAGTGATACTGGAGGCATCACAATACCTGATTTCCAATTGTACTACAGAACCACAGTAATAAAAACAGCATGGTATTGGCATCAAAATAGACATGAAGACCAATGGAATAGAAGACAGAGACAAACTCTCATAGTTATAGTCATCTAATGCTTGACAATGGAGCCAAAAATATATGTTGGAGAAAAGACGGACATTTTAACAAATGGTGCTGGGAAAACTGGACAGCTATGTGTAGTAGAATGAAGGTAGATCCTTATCTCTCAACCTGCACAAAAGCCAAATAAAAGGGGATCAAAGACTTAGGAATTAAATCTTTGATCTTTGCAACTGCTAGAAGAAAAGATAGGGTCAACACTCCAACATATAAGTGCAGGCAACTTCCTTAACAAGACTCCAAAAACCCAAGAAATAAAATCACAAATCAATGAGTGGGATGGCATCAAATTGGAAAGCTTCTTCATTATAAAGGAAACAAGACACAGCATTAAGAGAGAGCCACAGAACGGGAGAAAATCTTTGCCAGCTACTCCACGGACAGCGAGTTAATATCCAGAATTTACAGAGAACTCAAAAAGTTTAACACCGTCACCCCCCAATAACTGAATAAATAAATGGACAAAAGAACCTAACAGACACTTCTCAAAAGAAGAAACACAAATGGACAACAAATATATGAAAAAGTGTTCAATGTCCCTGGCAATCATGGAAATGCAAATCAAAACTACATTGAGATTACATCTCATTCCAGTTAGGATGGCAACCATCAAGAATTCAAAAATAATAAATGTTGGCAAGGATGTGGGATAAAAGGTATGCTCATACATTCTTGGTAGGAATGCAAATTGTAACCACTTTGAAAAACAGTATGGAGATTCTTAAAAGACTAGGAGTGAAGCCACCATTTGACCCAGCTATTCCACTCCTTGGTATTTATCCAAAAGGACTGAAATCAGAATACTATAGTGATACAGTCTCATCAATGTTTATAGAAGCGCAACTCATAGTAGCCAAGTTATGGAACCAGCCTAGGTGCCCATCAATAGATAAAGTGATTAAGAAAATGTGGTATAAATACACAATGGAGTTTTACTCAGCCATAAAAAAGAATGAAATTATGGCATTTGCTGATAAATGGATGGAACTAGAGAATATTGTGCAAAGTCAAATAAACTAGACTCAGAAAAGCCAGGGTTGAATGTTTTCTCTACACACAGAAGAAGAGCAAAGTAACGGGAATAAAAGGAGGAAGTTTTCAGATCTCATAAGGATAGAGGGAAGATCAGAGGAGAAAAGAAGGTTGAAGGGGAGAGAGGAGAGAGGGCAAAGGGGAGGAAATAAAGAGTGAGTTTGACACCTGTGCTGTGTACATATAATATACTACAGTGGATTCCACCTTTATGTATCTCTATAAAGTAACAATTTAAAAATAAGTAGACAAATAGAAGGAAGACCAGTAAAAAAAAAAGAGGGATTGGAGGAGATAGGAGCAGAAGGAAAGAGGAAGCACTGGGGACAGAGATGAGCAGATTAAGTTCCATGCCTGTAGGAGTATGTCAAAATGAGCCCCACTATTATGTATAGCCATAATTCACTAATAAAAGCATTAAAACTTTTTCCCAGTCAGTGCTATTAATCTTTTTCTTTGCAAGTTCTGCCTTGGCACAAGCTTAGAAATGATATTTTTGAAATCAAGATTAGATTCATATTTATCTTCAAATACTTTTATACATATTCACTTGGTTTTACATGGAACACTTTAGTTCACCTGAAATACATTTGATTATTCACAAAATATTCCCAGTATTTCTTGTGATGTGATTTTTAAGTGTATGCAAATCAAGTAATTAATATTAAAAACATAAAAATTATAAAAAATGAGCATAGATGGAAACCTCGGAATAATTTAAATAGTCAAAATCACAGATAGGTATCCCATAGTAATTGTGATATTGAGGAATAAAAGCACCTAGTTTTGGAGTTAGGAATTTTAGACTTAGTCTTTCCTATTCTTTTCATTTTGTTTTTTGACAGATAATAAAGTTCTAGCTGCATAAAGATTGAGTTATTTACTCACACTTACTCATGTAAATAGTTAGAATTCAATACTTTTGTTCCCTAAAAGATTTAGATGTCAATATTTTAGATTTCCTCTTGGTAGATTATAAATTTTAAAATAAAAACTAACCTGGAACTTTACTGTTATCTTTAATAATATATTTTTGATTCAAAGTTTTTCCCATGTCATGCACATAACGTTTCTAAATTTTATTATGTAACAAAATTCCAAAGGGCAGTTGATAATGGAAAATGCATTAGAGTGGCAGTCTCCCCTTTCTGAAGCTTTAATTTTGTATTTCTACACAGCACAGATAATAATGGCTCATTAACCATGAGATCCGGGCACTTTCTTGAAAAGATGCCAAGGTCACACAGCAGTGTGGACTCAGGGTTCCGGCGCCTGCCCCCAGCTCTCCACCTGAAGATTCAATCATAATGTCGCACTCCAGGTGACTGAAGTGTGGTCTTTTCTCTGCACTGGAGAAGAACATTAGGGGGAAAGGTTCTTAAATGTTTTGTTCTCATTTCAAAACCTCAGCCCAACTGCGTGTCAGATGGTTTTCTGAGCCATTACCACGAGATGGACCATCTTACCCCGCCGAGGGCAAGGGAAGCGCTGGCTGGTGTCAGGCCTGAGAAATGGCACCACATGTAGCTGTCATGCTTCTGCTGCCAGCCTTCAGTCTGCTCCCTGCACCCTTCAATGCTTGTAATACTTTTAAAAAATAATTTTCTTTTTTGGCAAAATTATAGGCCTCCCCATATTTAGCAGTTTTTCATTAAAAAACCCCAACATTTTAGAAAGCAGACTTTTGAGCAAATGTTAGCAGGAATGAATTTTCCATCCCTTTGATTACTTTTAAAGTAGGCTACTAAAAACATTTGCCTAAATAAAAGCTGTTGTGGCATGCCACGTGCCAAACCTCGATTAGTGGTGTAGCCTGAGCAAAGTGAATCTCTTTAGAGTTGAGATTTTCTTTTCCTATAACGACCACTCAAATGCTTATAGTCCCATACGTGCACTGAGATGAAAAATCAGTGCAATTGGAGAAAAAAACAGTGGTTTAGAACAGTTTGGAAGAAAGAAAGTATTCCAATAAATCACTTGTCATTGTGGATAATAGAATACTGAATCATCTTCTCTCCGCCACCATAAAGGTTAGACCACTGCTTGCTCTTCCTGATCTCTCTGGCATATTCAACAGTGGGTTTCAGCCTTGTTGCTTTTTTGGTAATGGAACCACTTCTCTTTCCTGTAATTGTTTATAATTCCTGAAAACTCTCAGGGAACGTCATCTGCTTTAATCAGTAATAAACTCTCTGCTGAACCTGTGGAGAGCCGGCAAGAGAGAAGCGGAGTTCTCTTTCCAGCATAAAATGCTGACAGAACGCTTCACAAATTATCTAAAGCATTTTGCATTTTTTTTTAAAAAAAGGAGTTTTGAAAAGAAAAGGTTGTCTTGCTCTGAAAAATGATAGATTTAAAATGCGAGGGTAGAGCATTGAAAACTTAATTTGAAAACCTTGAGATACTGTCTAGACCATTCTCAGCAGTAATCTATCACTCAATCCAACCATTAGCTTATCTCCTGACTGATCACCTCTTCTTAGTACTTCTTGCCTCACTCCTACCCTCTATTAGAAAAAATTAGAAGATTTCATTTAACACAAAATTGTCCATGCTCATCATTTAAGGAATTGAAGTATTCTTCCAGGTGTATTAGATGTGCATCAGTCCCCAGACGTGCTCCTACTGTCCCTCTACCCCTGAGGGAACCCCTTCTGCCTCTAGCGGGCGACTTTGCTATTTATCTGATGATCCTAATAAAATCCTTATAACGCTGCATTACAGGTTCTATTTTAGGTGTCACCTTGAAACGTCCCAGTACATGGAGACAACCCTGCCTCAAGTAGTGGAGTTCTCATCTGGTTATGTTATAAAGTTGGGTAGACAAATATTCTTCGATTACATGATTAGAACTGTGTGAATAATGTTCAAAAAATCAAATTAAGTAGTCAAATATGCTTATATTACTTTTCGTACACAACTCTTAGTTTTCCTGAGAATGAATGTCTTATTAATTTTTCTGCTCTTCTATATACCTTCCGTTAGTTAAGCCATAATCTCTCTAGAAGTTCAGATGTATCAGATAATCTATCCAATTAATATTTGTGGAGGCATCTGTTCCAGTGCTTGCTCCAGTCTGGGCTATTTCTCTGCTCCTTTAGGCAGAATGGCTTCTGGGATCTGTTCACTATCTTGACCTTCTCAGTTTTGTTACATCTTCTGTTTCCTTCTTCTGCAGGTCCTCCTCACTGTTGGTTTGCTCTCTCATTTTGTCGACTACACCCTCGAGTGACTTTCACAGAACGCAAATAGTTGGTGACTTTACATGTCCAAAAGTGGTTTTTGTTTCATTCTGACACTTAAAATGTTGATCAAGTCTTTTCAATCTTAGTGAGGTATAACATTTACAGCAAGTTGCACAAGTCTAAAATATGCACTTTGATATATTTTTTTTTTCAAATGTATATACTCATATACACCACCCAAGTTAACATTTCCACCAGTCCCAGTGGTTTCCGACTGCCTCATGCTATTCAGACATACATTAGGGGTTACCATTATTCTGACTACTGTGATATAGATTAATTTGGTCTTTTTGAACCTCCCACAAACTGAATTGTATAGTATAACTTTTCTGTGTTTGTGTGTGTGTGTGTGTGTGTGTGTGTGTTTTGGAATTCATCCATCTCATTGTGTTTACCAATAGTTTTAATTTATTACAGTTCTTTAGTAGTGTTGTATTGTATGACTAAAGCACAAAATATTATGTTTTCTTTTATAAGATTTTTTTTCAAGCATATTTGAGACTTAGTATTTTTACATCTACAATCTCCTTAAGATTGATTTTTTGCACATGGTGTAAAGTACGGATCCAGGTTTATTGAATTTCCATATGGATGCCCAACTTCAGCACCATTTATTAAGAAAAACATCATGTGTCAAGGTCCTCTGCATTTCATATAAATTTAAAAATCAGCCTGACAATATCCACCAGAAAACTAAACAAAACAAACCCAGCCAAAAACAAACCCAGGGATTGTAATTGAGATGGAATCAAACCTACAGATCATGTAGGGTAAGAATTTACATTTAGTGGTATCAATTCCTCCCACTTAGGACTTGCGATTCCGTTGGCTTCAATGCCCTTTACTTTCTTTCAGCATTGTTTATAGTTTTCAACATAGAAGTTTGAACAGTTTTCACTGGGTTTGCTCCCATATTTTTTGGCATTTTATTTACTCCTGTTGTTTTCATCCCATATTTTTTGTTGCTTTGGAAATGGGTCTCCTCTTAAAAAGTTTTATTTGTCAATTGTTTGCTAGTACAAAAAAAAAGGCAATTAATTTTTGCTTGTGAACTTGTATGCAGATGACCCTGGTCAACTTGCTTATTAAATAAAATAATTTGTAGATTATTTTGGATTTCATGCATGCATAACAGTATATACTCTTCAGCAAATAACCACACTTACGTTTTCCATTTTAATGGTGACATCTTTTGTATGTTCTTTTAGTGCTATTATAATGGCTAGGGTCTCCCCATAGTGCTTAATATAAAAGTGAACATGACTGTTCTTATTCTTCCTCTGGTTGTCTCAGGGACAATGGTCAATATTTCATCACTGAGATAATTTTAGCTGTAAGTTTTCTGTTAATGCCCTTTGTCTGATTGAGAAATTTTATTGCCAGCTTGCTTAGAGTTGTTAGTATGAATAGCTATTAAATTTTATCAATTGCTCTCTTACTCTATTGATACATTTACTTTTTTCTTTATTCTTCTGATGTGGTAATTCTTTTAATTGATGGTGTTTCAAATATTAAACCGACTTTGCATTCTGAGAAGAAGCTCTACTTGGTGTTGACACTTACCCTGTAAGATACTACTGGATTTGTTTTACTAGCATTTCATCTAGGATTTTCTTAATCTGTATTGATATTGATCTGAATTTTTTTCTTATAATGTCTCGGTCAGGTTTTGGCATCAGGATTACACTAACTTGATACTTGAATAATAGTTGGTATGGAACACTAGGTTGGAAATAATTTAAACATTTTAAGTATTGTCCCAATGTCTTCCAGTATCTGATACACTCAATAAGAAGGAAGTAATTATGATTTATACTGTAGCTTATAGTATTTTCACGTGGTTCTGATAGTCTAAAATTTCTCTGTACTGTATGTTGTTATGCTGTTTTGATTCCTGTGCTAGGCAGTGGGATTTTTTTTTTTTTTTTGAACTTCAAATTAAGATCCTCAGTTTGGGGACTTTTCTGTGAATTTGCAGTGTTGTAGGAGGTTGAGTGGTGTTCTGTGACTCCCCATCAAAGACGTCCCTGTCCTCATCCCTGGAACGTGAGATTGTTACCGCATGGAGTGAAAGGGGCTTTGCAGATGAGATCAAGTGTCTTGAGGTAAGAGGACTGGCCTGGACCTTTGATGTAATCACGATGGTGTTTATCAGACAGACAGAGGTGGTGGAGTCACAGAGAAGGCCGTGTGGTCACAGAAGTAGAGACTGGACCAAGGTACTTTGAGGGGCGAGGAAGGGGCCCTTGAGCCACGGAACACAACCCCCTTCCTCAAGCTTCAGGGGCCTGGGGATGGAGTCTCCCCTAGAGTCTCCTGAAGGACCTGCCTGGCCACACCTGGACTGAACCCCGGGAAAACTGATCTTGGACTTCGGGGACCCAGAGTTGTAAGAGAATCCACCTGTGTTGCTTCAGGCCACCAAGTTTGTGTGATTTGGCTACAACAGCAATAGACAAGTAATTCAATTTTTTCCCTCTGTCTTGTCTTTTTTCATTTTTGGTGGAGCTCTTATTTTGGCATAGCTTACAGACAGGTTTTCTTATCTTTATTCTTTCTGCAATTTTTCTAACTTTTATCTCAGTATTTTTGTCCAACTTTCTAGAGTATTTACTAAATTTCTCTTTAAACTTACCTTTTCGAATTTTTAGTTTCTGCTACCAAATATCTAGTTTTCCAGGAATTTCTCCTCCTACCTTGTGCTCTTGGAATGTATTTCCTCTTTTGTTGACATTGAAACCACCTAAAGTTTAAAACTTGGACTCATCCTTAACTCTCTCTTCTCTTACATCCAACATCCAGTTAGTTTATAAATTTACCGCGTACGTATCCCTCACTGTACCTCGCTCACTCCTCAACCACGGCTTAGCACTCCAACCTTAGTGAGAGCTTTCAATGTCCATTAGCATAGGGACTATTCTAGTGACCTAATTCGATACTGTAACTTTTTTTTTTTTTTTTTTTTAGTATCAGGGATTGAACTCAGGGGCACTTGACCACTGAACCACATCCCAAGCCTTTTTTTGTATTTTATTTAGAGACAGGGTCTCACTGAGTTGCTTAGCTTTGAACTTGCGATCCTCCTGCCTCAGCCTCCCGAGCTGCTGGGATTACAGGCGTGCTCCACTATGCCCGGCTTGATACTGTCTTCTGATCTAACACTCCAATCTAGTGATGTCAATCAATCACTAACACATACCTGCAGAGTAGTAACCTGTGCCAGATATGGAACACACAGGGGGAAAGAGGTGGTTATTTCTGTGCTAATGGATAAAATAGTGTCCCGGTGAATGTCACACTTATGGGAAATTACGAAAGAGCCGGCCAAGTGTGGTGATGGGGAAAGTAAAGGGGACTAGGAGCCACCTGGGAGGTAAGGTAACACTTGCAAAAACAAAACCCAGAAGGTCCTGTATCTGGAGAGCAAAACAAACGAGGGCACAGGCTCCACTCAGAAGGAATAGCCCTGCTGAAGGCCCCGAGGGGTGGGTGCACTTCACGGAGGGAAGCAAGCTCCATATCGCTGGAGTGGGGCCCAGGACACAGTGGGAACAAAGCTAGAGGACAGGCGTCAGACGACTGGCATCTTGTAGACCGATTTAAGGAGAGAGGGAATTTCTTCCAAGAAAAGCAGGAGACAAGCACAGAACTTTCTGGCTCATTTTACATTTTAGAGAACTTACCTTTCTGTGGAAAATGGGTTGAGATAGATCAAGTGGGAGGATGAGGCTAGTGGTAGGAACCCAGGTGGGAGATGGCGGCCTGGAACACGGCTGGGCCTGGGAGGAGGAAGGCAGCTTGCTCTGGGGCTGCAGAGGGGCCTGGAGAGGAGAGGGGATCCAGAAGCAAGCACGCAGCGGGGTGGGGATGGCTCAGGTGATTCTCACTATGAGGCGTTTGTACAGAAACCCCCACCACTGTTCTCAGGTGTGAGCTCCCTCCCGCTTCCCTTCCCGGAAGTTCAGCATAGAGCCAGATTTCTTTGTAGGCTACAGAGGCCTCCTCCCCATTCTTGCCCCAGACAGCCATTTGGGATCATTTCTTTCTCTTTTTAAAAATTTCTTCTTTTTAGTTATACATGACGGTGGAATGCGTTTTGACATATCATAGATACACAGGGAGTATCATTTCCCGTTCTGTGGCCATACACGATGTGGAGTTACACCAGTCGTGTGTTCACATATGACCATAGGAAAGTGATGTCCAATTCATTCTACTGTCTTGTCCATTTCAATTCCCCCCATTCCCCTCTTCCAATCCAGTAAACCTCCAACGCCTATTGTGAATAAGCATTCACTTATCAGAGAGAACATTAGGCCTTTGTTTTTTTGGACTTGGCTTATTTCACTTAGCATGGTAGTCTCCATTTCCATTCATTCACCTGCAAATGCCACAATCTCATCCTTCTTTATGGCTGAGTAATATTCCATTGTGTATATGTACCCCACTTTCTTTATTCAGTCACTTATTGAAGGGCACCTAGGTTGGTTCCATAGCTTCACAAAAGCTATGGCTTCATCTCTTAATCACAGTGCCAGACCTCTCTGGCTCCCTCCCTGCAGCCTTCCACACTTCCTGCCTGTCTTCACAGGTACTGCTGCACGTTTGTCCTCACCACAGGATGCTTTCCTGAGAGTCTCCTATGACACAATTCCTCACAGCAAGCTCCGGTGCAGGTGGAGGCTCAGCTGAGGGCTGTGGGGCTGTGGGTTGGTCTCACTGCCTGGTGGCCTGCCTCCTGCCCCACACTGGCTCCCTCTCTTTTATCCCTCCGAGACCTGACTGTCCCATAAGCCACTTCAGCATCAGATAGATGTCCCGGAAGTGCAGACTCACTACAGATCTTGAAAACTTAGTTTGAAAAAAACCTCATTAATGATTCCAAAATATCGACTGGTTATATGTTGAAATGGCAATATTTTGGATATATTGAGTTCAATAAAATATATTATTAAAACAAATTTTATCTTTTATTTCACTTTTTAAGAATGTGACTTCCAGATTTTGAAGCTGGATGGGACTCACTTGTATTTCTACTGGATAAAGGGGTGTCCTAGACCTCTCTCCTGCGTCATCAAAGTCTTCCTCTCCTCTGTTAAGCAACTTAACCCTCTCCCTCTCTCTCTCTTTCTCTTTGGATTGGGGATTGAACCCAGGGATGCTTACCCACTGAGCTACATCCCCGGCCCTTTCTATTTTTAATTTTGAGACAGGATCTTGCCAAGTTCCTTAGGACCTCACTAAGTTGCTGAGACTGTCCTTGAACCTCTGATTCTCCTGCCTTAGCCTCCGGAGCTGCTGGGATCGCAGGCGTGTGCCACCATGCACTCTGGAGGCTCTGGTTGAACTTGCTTATGCAATCCTCTCAAGGACTTTTCATCTTTCAGACTGTCCTTTGGAGCAAGTTGTGACACATAGTAAAAACCACAAATTCAAAACCCATGACATCCACATTTCTACGTTAGCACTCTTGCATCGTAGTGTGATTATTTGTTAAATTTCCCTGATTAGGTTGTGAACAGAGTGTCTTATTCCTCTTTCTGTCCCCTATACTTGACACAGTGGCAAGCACATAGTAGGTCCTCAAAAATGTGTGTTAAATGATAGTGGGTTTTCATTATCTGAAAAGACTATTAGCTAAATTTGAAAATTGCATTCGTAGCAATCGGTCTGATTTAAATTAAAGATAATGGTAAACACAGCTCTGAATTCTGATATCCCTTTGTTTTTCCTTGATCTCACAGATGGATCACTTTAAGCTGCTTGTCTTTAGTTTGTGTAGGTATCATTCTTTTCCAGACTAATGAATAGAAGCAGAGAAGAAATTTAAATCAATAAAGCTAACAGATAAATGATCATCTGGAGAACTGGAACCTGTCACTTAAGGACATGTGGGGTGAAGAGTGAAGTGATGGTCCTGGTAGCTAAGTAGACTGGGTATTGATGGTAGAAGTCACTGTGAAATCAGCTCTTAGCCTAAATGGTGTTTTATCAAGTTGGAAGCGGCCTGCTCTTATGACTACCGCTACAGCTTAGTCCTTGGGCCTGTTTAAGCCCACGGCGTAGAGGAAGGGGCAGATATGATCTCTTCATTGCCTATTTTAAGGTTTGAAATTCACTTGCTGATTTCATACAACAATAGCCCTCCAATAACAGGAATTTGCACATAAGAAGAAAATTTTTAGAGAGACTGAGTATAAAGCAATATGGTTAAAAAACGATAATACAAATCGAGCCAAATTTCCCCGGTGGTTTAGGTATAGCTTGGTTTTAAATTTAAAATTTTTGGAAGTTAACATTGACTTTTTAAGACCGTACATTCAGTAATCTCAAAAGGTGCTGCATGAATTCTGTTCAGAGACGACTCATGATCCTAAAAGAATACGTACAAATAAGAGTGGGAAAATATGAGTTCGAGTTTTGACAATTAATCTATCAATATCATCCTGAAACCCTGATGTTTCCGATCAGGTGTGTGTATCTTTCTTCTAGAATCGGAGGTGAGAATTAGAGCGCAGTAGCCATGTTGGTGGTAAGCAGACGATGTCACGTGCCCCGGAACCAGTGTGGCCCATGGCACTGAGAGCTGCGGGACCCACAGACTTGCTTTCCAATGTGCTTGCGAGGCCCTCATTCTCCTTCTACAACGCGGTCTCCAGGAGGAAAAGAGCCATCTGGTGCCCTGTCACGCTCCCACCCCATCAGCGTCTAGGTGACACTTGGCAGGTTCTGAGTATGTGAAATAGGTGAATAGATACCAAAAACAACCTGGTAGTTCACAGCTTCTGTGTCCGTGAAATGCCCCAGCAACAAACACTTTGGGTTTCATTCAAATCAGTAAATTTACCAGAAATAGAATTTAAAACATAGGATATAATATCTCTTTTCACTGCTCCCAAAGCATCAAGAAGCCAGCCAAGGAGTGATCTTCCTAGCAGTTTAGCGACTTTTTAATACAAGCTGAGATCAGCAGAGAATTTTTTCTGTTATGGTTTAGAAATGTGGTATCCCCCTAAAACTCATGTGTGACAATGAAGACGGTTTAGAGGTGAAATGATTGGGTTGTGAGGGCCTGAACCTAATCAGCGCTTTAATCCCCTGAAATGGATTAACTGGTGGTAACTGTAGAGAGGTGGTATGGCTGGGGGAGGCTGGTCCATGGGGGTGTGCCTTGGGGTTCATGTTTTGTCCATGAGGGGATCTTTCTCTCTCTCACACATTCTCTCTCTCTCCCTCCCTCTCCTCTCTCCTCTCTCTCTCCTCCCTCTTCTCTCTCTCTCCCCGCCCCCCTCCTGGTGCCCTGTTCCCTGCTGCTTTCCTTAGCCACACACTTCTGCCAGGATGTTCTGTCTCATCTTGAGCCCCAAGGAATGGAGCCAACTGTCTCTGGACTGAGACCTCTGAAACTATGAGCCCCCAATAAGCTGTTCCTCCTCTAAAATTGTTCTTGTCAGGTTTTTTGGCCGCAGTGGTAAAAACGATGGGAATATTGCATTTAGTGTAACATTAAATTAAATATCAGAAAACGAAGCTTACCATAATAAACTCTTCTCCAGTGAAGATCAGCAGCTGCTTATCTTACTTTTCACACTATGGACCTGGAAGAGGTAGACTGAACCACAGCAGCATGGCTTCTGGGTTAACTTAAGGGGTTGTTGAACAATGCTGTCCTTGTATGTCATTTATTCCTGGAGGTTACCACTCCAGCAGGTCCAAACCAAAATCCATGTGTACAAGGGAACACGGTCCTGACGGCGCAGGGAAAATGTTCTGGTCAAGTGCATACCTATCTCTTGAATTGACTAATTCTCTATTGTTGAGGGCCACAGCCGAGTTGGGATGACACATGGCATTTTTGCCAGAAGTAGTGGTTGAGAGGTGACGCGAGCGAGCCATTAAGATGATGACTTTTGAGTTCTCGCGGAGTTCCCGTTGAGTTCCGGTTGAGCTCTCGCGGGGATTCCTGAAGAGCTCGCGTTGGTTGGTGAAGTTCTGGTGCTGGGAGTTCCGGTTGGTGTGGGGTGTGTTCCTGGAGGAGCCACGTGGGTGGCGTTTGGGAGAGTTCCCGGGGAGTGTGCTGGTGGAGTTCAGAAATAAAGTTTGTTCCTGCTTGAGTGGCTCGTGATTTGTGCCCAGCCAGCCTGCACCACTCTATTTTTTGGTTTATTCTTTTTAGCTGAAATAATAAAATTGAGCCATTAATTTATTGCCTAGCAACTGCTAGTCTTCATATTTCTCTAGTAGTTTAGCTAGAACCTTTTTATGCTTCTTTTTGACTAAATAGTCTATATATTAATAGTAATGTGATAAGAATATCCAAGGTTTAAATTACATTATAGTTTTTAAAAAATTTTTTTGTAGTTGTAGATGACAGAATGCCTTTATTTTATTTGTTTATTTTTATGTGGTGCTGAGGATCAAACCCAGTGCCTCATGTACTCTAGGTAAGTGCTCTGCACTGAGCCCCAGCCCCAGCCCATATTATAATATAGTTTTAAAGAATAATATGGGCTGGAGTTGTGGCTCAGTAGCAGAGCACTCGCTTCACACATGTAAGGCACTGGATTCAATCCTCAGCACCACATAAAAATAAGTAAACAAAACAAAGATATTGTGTCCATCTATAACTAAAAAAAATTTTTAAAAGGATACTATAATGCATGTTTTTGACTGAAAAGAAGAATAAGGGGGGCGTTGAGGGTGGGGGGGGAGAGAGAGAGAGGAGAAAAATAGTTAATGGGCAGTTTAAATGATAAACTGACTTTGTATAACAATGGCCACCAGAAAGATATCTCAAAAATATGGAAATTGGCCAGTGCAGCAGACCTATCATTTATCATACAATGGGAAAGCAGAGTAGGAGGCAATACTAATTTTCATTCTAATGCTTCTCTAACCCAAAGCCATTTTCCATTAAGAAAAGTTTTTAGTTATTCACAATATTCATTCTCCCCGAAATTAGCAAACTCTTTAATCTTTTAACTTTTTAATTTTCTCTGTTCTAGCTGATCACTTTTGTGGTTGTGATCCAGAAAAAAAGCCCAGAGTAAACATTTCTTGCAAAGTATTTATCTACAAGCTGCCACAGTACAAGGCAGACACTGGGAGCACCATCTTGGCAGCCTGAGGCTGGGCTGCCTCTCTGCAGCACAATCTTCTACTCCTCCAGACAACCTGTACCTATGGTGCTGAACTCTGGATTAAACTGAACGCAGAACATTCCTCACAAATTCTCACTGAATCTTTCATATTTAGGAATGCAATTAAGTCTTACTGTATGAGCTTTATGTTTTCAGGTTTGTTGCAGTGAATGTTGCAGGATGATTAATATTTAGTCTCTGGATTTAGGATGAAATAGGGAAAACCAAATAAAAAAACCCTAAATTTTCAAGGAGGGAGATATGGATAAATATAATAACAGTTTCAGTCCCCGTGGGAAGAAGTAGATATCAGAGACCAAATCAAATCTCCACGAGGTTCTAAGGAACTGTGCAGGAATGCACCAGTGCAGAAACCTGAAGGTGCTGGTCTGAAAAAGACCATGTAACAGAAACGCAGAGAGGATTTAAATGGCTAACCATGTGCGGACGGACTTTAGGGAGAGGATGAGGATAAATGTGAAGTCCTATTTTTGGCTAAGCACTAATGTAAACGATCACAGAAGATAACCCACATTAAACTTGAACCATCTCCAAGCCTAGTTAAAGACACCACAATTTAACTTTAATGACAACTCAAGTTGTTCTCCTATAGGCTATCTGCAGGGTTTTCCTGTTATTTTTGGCCTTCTTACATTTTCTCAGCTTTTTTTTTTTTTGGCAGGGGAGTGGGGTGGAGTGAATAGGAAAGATAAAAGACATGTTATATCTTCAAGGAGAAAAGAAAAGATGGCAATGACCTCAGCAAAGAACTTCAGTCTCTGGTCCAAACAAGGCCCTACTAAACTCAAGGAACCACTTTCCAGAATATGAAACATTCAAAGACATGTTTCTGAAGGGAAAGGCAATCTCTCTGTCAGTTGCTTTATGACAATTAAATGCAGTGGAATTGAAGCAGGTCCCAGGAGGGTAGATATCCAGGTGACTGTCTGATGCTGGTGGGCCAGGTTCCCTGGTGGGAGAGGAAGCAGACGCGGATCTGCCACACAATCTTGGAGACTGGAAGACAGAGTTCAGCCAGAGTGAGAATACATCCCAGGGGTTAGTGACCCTGGCAGAAATAAATCTGCCAGACATTGTAGCCTGATCTATATCTAGTGGCACTACTACTACATAAAATAGTGGCTCCTGCGTCCTCCGCCAGCCTGTGCTCACCCTCATTTTCTTTTATTATTTTCTTACTGCACTGTTCTTTCTTCACCCTCTACACATAATTTACTGACTTACTCTACACCTTGGAATGAAAGTTCAGCAAGGGGCGGGGCTTTGTCTTATCTGTATGCCCTTCACATGGAGGGTAAATGCAGAAGAAATGAATCAACTTTGGCTCAGTGAGAATGTTTAGGGTATGGCTCCAATGTACATTTTGAATAAGTAAATATGGTTATCTGAACAGTTCTTCTGTGTTATGGTTTAGATAACAGTCATCCCCCAAGGCTCATGTGTGAGACAATGCAAGAAAGTTCTGAGGTGAAATGATTGGGTTATGAGAGCCTGAACCTAATGAGTGGGTGAACCCACTGAGACGGATTAACTGTAGGCAGGTAGAGTGTGACTGGAGGACGTGGGTCACTGAGGGCATTCTTTGAGGTATATAGTTTGTGAGCTGAGCTTTGTCTCTCTCTCTCTCTCTCTCTCTCTCTCTTTCTCTCCTTCTTGGAGGCCATGTCCTGAGTTGCTTTCTTCCTTCACACTCTACCACCATGATGTCCTGCCTCACCTTTGGGCTCAGAGTAATGAGCCGGTTGTCTATGGACAGAGACCTCTGAAACTATGAGCCCCCAAATAAACTTTTCTTACTGTAATTGTTCTTGTCAGATTTTTTGGGGGATCACAGTGGTGAAACAGCTGATTAAAACATCCTGTATAAACAACAATAAGAATTTGTAGCTGGAGGTAACTGATGCCTGACGATAGTATTCAGGTATGAAATATCAAGTCTGCTTTAGTAGTGAATACCATATTACATTGTAGTGAATATCATATACATAGTTACATTGTAAAAAGGCAGGAACGTGGGGCACCTCACAGCTTTAAACTATTTTAGGTACAGAAAATCACAAATTCTGATTCTAAACAAATAGTTCCAGTTATAAATTATATTGCACAGAGCTTCACTTTCAGGCAGGGCCCATGGATTATGGAGACTAAGGACATACACTTGATAAATGAATTTCATTTATCTACTTTGACTCTATTTTTAGCAAAAAGAATCACAGTGATGGTTTGGCTTCCTCATTCAGGTTGCTTTGAGTATGTGAAATGAACATTTAAGAAATCTGTTTGAAAGGAAAGAAGTATAGTCATTTTTAGTTTTCTTTATCATAATGAATCAGGGCCAAGGTTATAAGAATTCAAAATGCAAAAGGAATAGCAATTTTTAAACAGAATTTATTCTCTATGAAGTAAAACTATAAATGAGCTGTATCAAATTTAATAAAACAAGAAGTATAAAAGTATTTCTATTTGGTCAAACTATTTTGGGATGTGATTCAGAAGATGATTATACTATATAATTAATCCTGTCAATTAAAATGTGTAATAACTGTAAGGCAGCGTGTTTTTTTTTCTGTAGGATGAAAAGCAAAATAGATAGCAATAGCTTTGGAAACCCTCCTAGTTCCTCATTGTAAGTAGATGAGAGGCAAGCCATAGCCCTAGAAAAGATGTTTGACAGGTGATTAAAGCACTGAAGGTTGACCTACAAATCATTACTGAAGTCATAGATACAATTCAACTGCTTTGATTGTTCCAGGCAATGTTAAAAATACTGCAGATTCCTATAATCTCTCCACCCTCTCTGACCCACCTGGAAAGTGACATAGGGTAGTCCTAGGGTGTGTTAGAGAAGTTGTACATCTGATAGGAAGGAAAATTGAGCAGTCAGACCTGGAGAAGTTCAGTGTCAACGTGGGAAGAAGTGGTACCCAGGAGCAGAGCGATGTTGTCTAGGAGGTTGGCTGTGAATAAGGCGGGTACCCTCAGCTTGTCCTCACTAGGCATCAACCCCATGGTGCATGGATGTGTGTGGATTAAGTATGGCTACAAATTCTAGATACTGGAATCTGGGCCACATACCATAGATTAGATGAGACTTTTTGAGGTCTTAAGATAGGATGAGTAAATTTTACATGAGCAAGGAATGTAAATGACAGAGGCCAGAAGGTAGACTGGCACAAATTCTCTGCAGCACCTCTCTTCCCAAAGTGGAGAACATTTCCTCACCCTTTGAATCTGGACTGGTCTTGTGTTTTTTTTTTTTTGTGTGTGTGTGTGTGTGTGTGGTGATGGGGATTTAACCCAGGGCCTTGTGCAAGCGAGGGAAGCGCTCTACCAACTGAGTGATATCCCCAGCCCTTGTGTATTTCTTTGACTGATACATGTGGCATAAAAAATGTCTGAATTTTGGATCTTAGTATTCAAGTGGTCTTGCAATTTCCATCTTCACACTCTTGGAATGCTGCCCAGAGTTCACCACATAAGGAAATTTGTCTAATATATTAGAAAATGAGAAGACATGGAACAGAGAAGCAAGGTATTCCAGCTGACAGCTGGTGCAGTTATCAGACATCTGAGTGGGACCAGGTTGCATCTTTTATCCCACCTGATCTTGCAGTGAAAATTACCCAAATGGATAATAAGAACAGAATATCTGCCCATCCATCCCAAAGAATCCTAAAAAGTAAATTATTGCCATTTTAAGCCTTATAGCAATAGCTGACTTTAATAGACTGATCGTGTTGAATTAGTTTATTCTTTTGTTTATTTATTCATTCATCCATCCATCCAACCCACTAATCATTCCTTAAGTCAGCCAGGCATCCATTATTCATCCATCCACCCACCCATCCATCCATCCATTTCACAAATATAGACAAACAAACAAACAAACAAACAAATCCTAAGAGATTTATGGGACACCATTAGTTGAGCAAAATTTTGCATTATGGACATACTATAAGGAGAAGAAAAGAAAAAGGCATAAAATTTCTATTCAACAAAATAATTCATGAAAATGTTTTAGATCCTGGCAAAGAATTGGACAGCCAAGTCCAGGAAGATAAAAGGACCACTAACAGACTCGAGCCTAAAAGTTCCCCTCCTTGGTATATGAAAAGAAAACTATCAAAAGTGCAAGACAAAGAATTCTAAGAACAGTGAGAGAAAAGCATCACGTCACAAATAAGGAGTCCTCGTTAGACTAAGAACAGAATTTCAGAAGGAATTCTACAGGTCAGGAGAGAATGGGGTGAGATATTCAATGTCCTGGGAGAAAAACAACAAAACAAAACTGGAACCCAAGAGTACTGTACCCAGCAAAGCTATTCTCAAAAGAAGAATAGCTTATTTCCAAAATAAGCAAAAACTGAGGGAGTTCATCACCACCAGAAAGACCCTTTAAGAAATGACAACCGAGTCCAACACGTCTAGAAGCGAAAATATGATAAGTACCATAATGAAAATGTGCCAAATTACAAACTCACTAGTAGAGCAGATACACAAAGGAGAAAGGAGACAATAAAATCTTATCAATACCAAGAACCGTCAAAACTCAAGCGATGAACAAACAAGGGAGGAAGAAAGTAACAGAGGATATAGAAAGGAATGAGAAAAACAAAAACACAGTAAACCCCAAATGACCAGAATATGTCTTTACTTATCAATAATAGCTTTACCAGTAAACAGATTTAATTCCTCTATTAAAAGAATTAGATTGGCTGGATTAAAAAATAAAGAACCCAATGATGTGCTTCCTACAAGAAACTCATTTCACTGTAAAGACACACAGATGGAAAGTGAAAGATGGGAAAAGATATCCCATGCAAACAGAAACCGAGCAGGCAGGAATAGCTGCACTTACTCCAGACAAAGTGGACGTTAAGACAACAGCATTTGTGTACAATGAACTGAAATGCGCTCTGCTTTCATGTATAACTAATTAGAACAAATAGAAAAAATAAAAAAGAAAACAAAACAGACTACAGCTCTAAAGAAAAATAAAGAAGTTCACCATATAATGATAAAGAATTCAATTCACCAAAAGTAAATGACAATTGTGAGTATATATGAGCTGAACACCTGACAACCCAATTAGACAGGCAAACGTCATGGATCAAAAAGGAAAGACAGGCTCTAATAGAATGATCTTTGGAGATTTCAACACTCTGCTTTTGTCAATGGACAGATCATCCAGACAGAAAATCAACAAGAAACATCAGAGTTAAATAATACTTTATACCAAAGGACACAGAAGATATTTACAGAACATTTCATTTATCAGCTACAGAGTAGACCTTATTTCCATCAGTGCATGGAGCACTCTCCAGGAGAGACCACTTATGAGGTCTTTTACAAAACAAGTCTCAACAAACTCAGGAAAACTAAAATCATAGCATGTATCCTTTCTGACCTCAATTGAATAAAACTAGATATCAACAAGTGAAACTCTATAAATCATACAAATACATGAAAAGTAACATTTAAAGCTATTATTAATAAGGAAAGACACAGACAGTATACTTTTTATTAAATATCCTCTTGATGAATAAATCAAAAATAAAATTTAAAAATGGCTTGAAATAGCACCAAAAAAAAAAAAAAATGAAAGCACAACATATAAACTAGAGAATAATTTCAAACAAACAACCTAAAAATTCAAATGAGCTAGAACAGCAAGAACAAATGAAACCCAAAATTAGCAGAAGAAAAAAAATAATAAAGATCACAGCAGTAAATAAAATAGAGATAAAACAAGCAAAAGCAACAAAACAAACAAAACGAAAAACCCACTGTGAAACGTCAGTGAAAAATGAAGTTTTTTTTTTCCTAAAGGTAAAAATGACAAATCTAACAAGACCAAGAAGAAAAAAAAAGATTAACCCTAATAAATCAGAAATGGAAAGGACACATTATAAATGATATCACAGAAATACAAAGATTATTATGGACTATTAGGAACCCTATATGTTACAAATCAGAAGACCTCGAAAAAAATGGATGAATTTCTGGACATATATGTCCTACTCAAATTGAGCTATGAAGACATAGGAACCCAAACACACCAATAACAAGCCAGAGAATTGAATCAGTAATAAAAAATTTCCAAAAAAAGAAAAGCCCAAGACAGAAAGATTTTACTGCTGAATTTTACAAACTTGTAAAGCATCATTAATACCAACTCTTCTCAAATAATTCCAAAGAATTGAAAGGGAGGGAACCCTGCTAATCTTATTTTATGAGGCTAGTATACAAAAATGAGCAAGGACCTAAGAAGAAAGAAAACAATATTCTTGATGAAACCAGATATAAAAATTCTCAACCCAAAACTAGCAAAGTGAACCCAACAGCACATTGAAAAGTTTATGCGTTGCGATCAGGGAAGGTTTATTCCAGGGATACAAGAATGGTTCAAAAAACCAAGTCCATAAGTATAATACATCACATCAACAAAGCAAAGAACCAAAGCTCTACGATCAGCTCAATAGATGCAGAAAAAGCATTTAATAAAATTCATCATCCCTTCAGGATAAAAACCCTCAAAAATAAGATAAAAGGACTGGATCTCAACACAATAATGGTTCTTTGTGACAAACCCACAGCCAGTGTAACACTGAATGAGGAAAAGATCCAATGGCTTCCTCAAAGATCAGGAACAAGACAATGATGTCCACTTTCACCATTCTTTTTTTTTTCTTTTATAACTTTATTTTTTTCATATTTCATACATTAGATTCAAGTTGGTTATGAACTCCCAATTTTACCCCAAATACAGATTGCAGAATCACATTGGTTACACATCCACATTTTTACATAATGCCATATTAGTAACTGTTGTATTCTGCTACCTTTCCTATCTTCAACTATCCCCCCTCCCCTCCCCTCCCATCTTCTCTCTCTACCCCATCTACTGTAATTCATTTCTCTCCTTGTTTATTTTCCCATTCTCCTCACAACCTCTTATATGTAATTTTGTATAACAATGAGGGTCTCCCTCCATTACCATGCAATTTCCCTTTTCTCTCCCTTTCCCTCCCACCTCATGTCTCTGTTTAATGTTAATCTTTTCTTCCTGCTCTTCCTCCCTGCTCTGTTCTTAGTTGCTCTCATTATATCAAAGAAGACATTTGGTATTTGTTTTTT